>NC_060158.1:25245669-25353473 GCF_021292245.1 Micropterus dolomieu | reverse complement strand
TTCCTCTCTACCACTTTCTCTCTATTGGCTCAGACCTAAATATCTTACCTGAAAGTCATGTTTCAAATTGAATTGTGTCCATTAAAAACATTGCGTTCAGTTTCAGTTACTTTGTCAATGGCTATGACTTCACACGTTTCAGAGAAGCTTTTAACTGCCGACTCCACTTTCACAATTATGTGAACCAAGTAAAAGCAGTTCCCTTTTTCAGTTTAAGGATGTGACACTGACCTTAAAACAACTGTGTGTGGCCAACTAAATGCCAGCTTGTGTGCTTCCAGTTAGTGCTGTGCTTAGGTGCGGTCGCTTTTACAAACACCCCCTCCCAACTTCCTCAGTTGTCCACAGAGATAGCAGAGCATTCATCATGTCTATTAATCATCATCCAGGCACAGCCTCAGAAAGTACTTAAGTCATTAGTTTAAAAGAAAAAATGTCTGTATAGATGTACAAATATTACAAGGTTTATTTGAACAGTCCATCAAAGTTGTTTGAGGGCCTTCGTCTGCTTTTAATTCATCACACTGACTAAAACTTGGAATGGCATGAAGGCTATCAGTCTAATGCTCCACTTCGTTGTTAGAAATGTAGCCATTAAAAGGAGGACGGCAAATGATACTCTATGCAGACAACATGCTCAGGGTTTAATGAACCGGCTGGTCCGTGTGCTTATGCTGGGGTTGAGTACATTCCTGATGGGTGCTGTCGTTCTTCAGGTGAAGTCTCAGCAGGCAGAAGTGATACGGATCCTTGAAAGTAAAAGCATCCAATACGAGCTCATCGACATCTCTGTGGGCGGGGAACTTCGTGACGAAATGAGAAGCAAAGCAGGGAACCCCACTGCAGTTCCCCCCCAGCTTTTCAACGAGGACCAATACTGCGGGGTGAGTAGCACCCCCATGTGAAATGTGCAACATGTTAAGTGCAGTTTGGTTAGCTTTAGGCACTAAAATTACTTGGCTAGGTTTAGGGAAAGATCATGGTTTGGTTGAAATACGGCTACGTTAACTTACTTAAGTTCATAAAACATTTATAAATATAAACGTAAATAAAACCATTCACCATTTGTGTTTACTTTTTCTTTCACACGGGAAACAACACAGGTCTCCTGGTTAAAAGTCCGGTTTCTGGACCTCCTTCCACCTCCAACCGCCTCCTTACTCTGTCTTTTCTGTTAAATATCGTATACCTACCTCCAGCTTTAAAAACTGACTCTACAGGGCTTTCCCCAGTGCGTTCAACTATGCCGCTATAGGGATCCCCAGTGTGTTACAAACTGACGCCAATGGGTCTTGCGTCCATATGTGACAGGTTGAGAGTGAGAACTGGTTGTTAAAATATCTGTCATTGTCCCCTGAAATGTGATCAATGTTGTAAGTTGATTTGATAGTGATATTACATACAGGAAGGTAAACTCTCAGTTCACCATAAACTACAGGCAACTCAGTATTAGGAGCACATTCTGTAGGTCATGATCCTTAATTTTTGCCAGTTCTGAGGCAATGCAGCTATCATATTGGAATTATTGTGTTCTGACTGACACTCTGTCTCTCCACAGAACTATGAAATGTTTTCTGAGGCGGTGGAAGCTGATACGGTGGATCAATTTCTGAAACTGGTGTGAGGAGGGCGGAGAGTAATTCTCCATCTTAACCCCAGTCCCACAGCCACCTACGCCCTACGCCCTGTGCCCTAATGGAGGGCCTTTATCCAGTCTCTCTCTACACCACTGGCAGTGTCCACTCACTTTCAATGCCATAATGAAGAATGCCAAATATCTTATATCCAACTAATCAGAAGACACACATTCCCCCTACTGCACCATTAGACTCTAAATCAGTCTTAATCTGTTTGATTTTTATGTGTTTTTTTTTCCTGTTCTTTCCTTTTGGTTTCTTTTAGACCATCTCCCTGTCTGACAGACTAGTGTTACTAAGTGCTCCTTGTCCACTAGGAATCAATGAGGTGTCTAAATGTGCGGTAATTAGGTCGACTAATCTTGGCTGTGGCCACATGATCGCTGGAGATTAAACTAATCCACTGGATGACTGCATTCAACCCAGAATCCTTCTGATCCGCTGCAGACCAAATGCACCATCATCACTCAGTCTTAACTACTTTTGTCGTCTTTTTCTGTAGCCTTCAAGTTCCCATGTTGTACATGACTGCACACTATTTGTACTGCACATGGATGCAAATGCACACCGAAGTAGCAAGGATTATTATGTCCTTAAACCCAATTAATAAACAACTATAGTGGCTAAAGGACGCCTTTTGTGGCGTGGACAGCCTTTTGTAATATTGGTCCATTGGTCACCTTATGCAATGTATGACAAGGTTTGGTTGTGAAATGGGAACCTGTTCTAGCCCTCTGATGTCCTGTGCTGACCTGCTTCTAAGGGCGATAATGCCACCAGAACCCAAAAAAGTGTATTTGATTGACAAATATTTAAAATACAAATTACTTCAGCTAGATGCTAGTACTTGTCTGTGCATTAACATTAACATTAAATGTGTACCCTGTGGTACTAAAGCTATTTTTACATTCAATGTTTCTCAACAAAACGCATTGTCCTTGAGCTCTACCAAACATGTTGAGTGCATGTCCTTCCCTTCCTTACATTTGCAATGATGATTTTAAAAAGAACTTTTAAATTGTGCAATGTTTACATCCATGTTTTCTAGCTTTGCAGTCATCTTCCTCTCTGTCTTTTTGAACACATTGCTGCTCTGCGTGTTACCACCCCAAACCATTGATGTGAAACTGGCGGCAGGAATGCGTATCGGCTGTGTGCATGAAACCAATGAAACGGGGGCCCACGTGTAAAAACGTTTCTCTATAGCGCTATAAAGCTGAATTGGGTGAAATCTATTGATATTCAAAATAGCCACATAATTGCACACAAAGAATATTTAGTTTTGTCAACCGTATATTGTGTATTTTTATTATGGAAACTAGGGTAACACCAAAAGGTCTCAGTAGACATTGCCATCAGCCTCAGTGTCTTGTTTTTTTTTTTTGATTCTACCACTGGGGACACCCAAGAAATTAGTCAGAATTTTGAAATTTTCAAATCGTGTACATTGGGGCTTTAAGTATTCCTTGGTGACAAGGGCCATAGCTACAATTTAGTACAAAGAGGTCATGCCCCATGTATTTTGTCCCCCGATTAGGGACCTGTGGGGGGCAATTAACATGCTGGAATTGAACGTTATAGGCTGATCCAGTGATCTATGTATTTACATTTTATGTTTTATTTGGGAACCAAACACTCTCATTAGACATATTATAATGGTCACCAATGGGTCAAACTTATTAAGAAAGTTGGTATAATCAGTGGTAGAGCACTTCAGTAGTTAGCTGCTTAATTTTAGCATCCAGTCGAGCAGGATGAACACATTTCTTAATTCACATTTGGTGCCAATATATATCTGTAATGCGCTTTTGCAGGTGGATATTCACTGTAGTATTAGCACTTTCCTGCCATCTTCTACATTTACCATAATCTGTTCAACTTGAAAGCTTGGTTCTTGGCACAGATGGGTGCTCTGTATTGTTGGCTAACAGGGTAGGAAGGGAGCATTTAATGTGGATTGTAGATGATTAGACTGAAAAGATGTGAATCTTCTGGCTTTCAACCATGTAGCTTTCCATTCCTCTGTTTATTTTACGTTACAGTTTCACTGATTGTTCTGGGCATGAAGATGCAGTAATGTGACTATGCACTGAAACCCTGCCTCATTCTGAACACAGACAAAAAGGTCAAAGCTGGTGTGTTTAGGCTGACCTGACTTCTTACTAGCCTTAGGGAACACTCAACACATGGGGAAAATGAAGGCTTCACTTCTTTGTGCTTTTATGTATGCGCACTCATTCAATTGATTGATCTCAGTTGAAATGTAATGTTCATGGATTGGGTCCCTTGTGAGGTTTTTAAAATTGCAAGCAACATGGTTTCCCTCTCTTCCTCATATCTGTCAAACCCCACTGTTTTCAAAATTGTGTTTGGGATCCCTAGTCATGACGGCCTTCACACACGATGTTTGTGCGCTGTTTTGTAAGTCGATGGTTGTTAGATGTTTGCCTAATATTGATGTATCTTCACTATCAATCATGTTTTAGACATTCCATGTCTCTCTCTGAGATCCTGCTTTGCTTTTGGACCAATTCCCCTTGGCCAAAAAAAGAAGAAAACAGGGAATCAAATGCTGTGTGTCTTCCAAGAAGATTGTGAAAAGTGATTTATGGGTTAAAAAAATAAAATGGAGTTGAATCTACCTGTCTGGATTATTAAACAATTCAACTGTGGGACCTACTTAAAAGTATGCCTAAATCAGCTCTGACATCTTGAAAAAAACAAACTTCATCAGTGTGTCATTTTCTATTCATAGTTATCGTTTTAATGAGGAATTTTGCAGGACAGTGTGGGGGCATTTGTTCACCCACAAGAGGGTCATTTTCAATTTGCATGTCAGTGGAATATTGTAATTGCCAATACATTTGCATGGATGACACCTTCCACACACTGGATCTGCACTGTCAGTAAATTCATTGCATTGTCGCATGTGAGGTACAAATTTTCACTAAACCGTTGTATACCAACTTTATCATCAGTATGTGTGGTTTACACAGAGACCTAGTTTGTTGGTCTAAATGTAAATGCATTAATACTATTTAATGAAGTTTTTAAAATAAACATTCATCAGTAATTAGGAAAACATAGTACATTTTCTAATGATGAACAGTGCAATATGAAAAATATATGAACACTAAAATGCACAATTTATGGATTTGTTAAAATCATCCTTACATGCAAACAGTGGTGGACTCAGGCTATTTGAGGGGCAGGGGTGAAAAAATAAAAAGGGCACCAGCTTCACGTGGTGGGGCAACAGCGCTCCCCCAAGGTTTTAATGTCATGTGACATGATGACGTTTTGCAGCGCTGACGAAAGTTGGACACAATTTCTAACCAGCATGCATTATATCAGAGACAATTTAGAGGAGCCTCGTCTTGTTAGTCAGAAATAGCTGCCCGGAAGCGTTGCCAAGATGGGGGCCCAGTGGCAGGACTTGCCTAAAAGGACTTGGCTCATATTAAGTCCAGTGTGCATCAAATTACGTTAAGTCAGCCGCATGAAGTCAAATGCACGTTCTTTCTCACACGATAGGGCACTCTAGAGGGCACTGCAACAAGTTTTCTTGCACACTGCACCACCATAGAGGGCACAAGATCTTGTTTTATTTACGAAAGGGGCATTCAAGAGTGCACTTTTGCTGTGTTTTTTTTTTTTCTAACATGGGGGAGAGCAACGCTGCCTCCCGACTGCAATCAATAAACTAAATGCTCTCCCACAATATATATACAACCGGTATCTGTGGCAGGACTGTAATAACCATGGCCAGTTATTTCATTTGGTCCCCTGCCTGTCTACCATCCCACCTGTTCGCACTCTGTCCATGCACTTGTCAATCATAGATAATTCCGCCCTGAAGCATACTACATTTACATTATTCATTTTTACATTTATCCAATGTGACTAACATTTGCCATGTCAGAGATCTCTGCTTTCTGTTCTATTGTCCTCTAAATGGGACCATAATTTACTAAATGAACATCATGTTGTATTGAAGAAGACTTGAAACTAGCGACTGAGACCATAAACTCATTAGGAAAGTGTTTACTGAGGCAATAAATCAGGTGAGAAGTAGCAACATTTTACCATTGTTTCTAATGGAACTGGATTTCCAGACCAGAAGAGTCGCCCCCTGCTGGCCGTTCGATAGGATGCAGGTTTAAGGGACTTCCGCGTTCGACAGCTCTCTGACCGGAAGCTTGCCTATATAAAGTTCTCCTCAGTTGCAGAACATCATGTGTTATTTAGGCAGAGCTGATGTAGCATATCAGACTTCTAATTTTACCGACGAAGAAAAGGAAGACGACAACGAAGAAAAAAGTAATCAATCTAACGTATGGACCGGAGGACGCAGGAAACAAGGATTCGTAATTCAATGTAAAAACACTCGTGGCACGTTTAGCAAAGTAGCATATTCTCATCATCAAACTCTACTAATGTCAACGACTACACAGTATTTTCCTATATCCATCCTCTACGCTCGTCTAATATGCTTATTCCACAGAGAATTAGTTAAGATTAGGAATTAGATTGGGTTGATGCAGGAAACTGGAAAAGTATAATGTTCACAAGATGACAACGCAGGTAGAGATATTAATTGATCAGTTCACCTATTACATTAAAATAAGCTCATATCTTTGAGCTGTATTTACTAGTCTTGATACGGTTTTATTGTGAAAATGGTCACCGGAAGTTTCGCTGTTTTTTGATTGAGTGTCACACAACACGGGTCCAAAGAAGGAAGCTGTAAAACTTGACAGGCTACTGCTAAGGTAACGTGAGTTAACATTATATATCAAAGGCATTGTTGTGAAAGATTAAAACGCTTACTGAGCTGATTTTGTCATTCATGGCCTGGTTGTTTCAGTCAGCGTTGTTACTGTGTGACAATTCGTATGTTAGCTAGCTAGGCTAAGCTAGCTGACCCAAGTGTTTTGAGACCACAATATAGCTTAACGTAAGCTATTTTTCTTCATATTAAATGAACGAAATACAAGTTAATGACAGGAGGGCTTCTGTCTTATTAACATGTCCCGTGGTCGTCACATTTGGCCACTGTAATAATCCTGTCAGCTGCCTCTGAGTGGTGTTTATGTTAGCCAAAACACCAGCAGGTGTTGCTTTGCCTTTTGCCAAAGGTACGTTAACGTTTCATTTAATTAGAAACACGTATTTTTGGACTATTTATGTTTCGCTGGGATTTAGTTTTCTACCCTGTATACTCCAGTTACTCCAAACAGCACTTTTTCATTCAAACCTTCAGGGGCTGTGTTGGAGTAACACGTCACTCTGAACACAAACACAGATAATGGTTGTTAGCCTAACAGAGAATATTCATAAAATAAAACATTTAAATAACCTAGTCACAAATATATTGTCCCGTCTATATAAATGATACTTGTTGTTGATGACACAAAAAACTTTTCTTATTTAGGCCATGCACCTTTTGGTTTGTCACTTGATTTATTAAATTAGTACATTTCTGATGTTTTGTGATATCGTCGTTACAGATTCGTGCACTCACATAAATAATCTTCTCACCTAGTCCAAGTATCTATCCATCAGATAGTTTGTGTTTAGGTTTTAACCCTACAATGGAGATGAATGAAATTTCATTGGAGGTCTTGCTTACTCTGGATAATTGTGTGTTGTCATAAGAAGTAAGTTAACTGGTGAAACAAAAAAAGTGGAAATATGTTCAACTCTATTAAATATTTTTGTTTCTCTGGCCCATGAAGTTGCGTGTGAAGATGAGCGTCCCAGACTACATGCAATGTGCAGAGGACCACCAGACAGTGCTAGTGGTGGTCCAGCCGGTCGGCATCGTAGCTGAGGACCAGTTCTTCAAGATCTACAAACGCATTGCCAGCGTGAGCCAGGTGAGCATCAGGGACTCACAGCGCCTCCTCTACATCCGCTACCGCCACCACTACCTGCCTGAAAACAATGAGTGGGGAGACTTCCAGACACACCGCAAGGTGGTGGGCCTCATCGCCATCACAACCTGTGGCTCGACCAAGGAGTGGCCCCAGACTGCAGAGCGCTTCCATGGCCAGAAGGAGGTGTACAGTTCCACGCTGTATGATTCGCGGTTGCTGGTGTTTGGGCTGCAGGGAGATATTGCAGAGCAACAGCGCACAGACATGGCCTTCTACCCCAGCTTTGAAGACTGCTCTGATGTGGAGAAGAGAGTGGAGGACTTTGTGGAGTCGATATTTATTGTTCTGGAGTCCAAGCGACTTGACCGGGCCACAGACAAATCAGGTGACAAGATACCACTGCTCTGTGTGCCCTTTGAGAAGAAGGACTTCGTGGGTTTGGACACGGATAGCAGGTGAGTTGTTCTCTTTAGAGGCTGGTGAAGGAGTGCTTGAGCTTTCAGTGCAGTCAGTAAATGTGATATATGTCATTATTTACAAGTTGTGAGTGTGTGTCTGCGTCAAATTGCTTGTTACAAGTCAGCCGTGCCTGCTCTAAAATTCTCTCAAAAATCTGTCCTTCGATTTTTGCCGTGTTCATTTTTGTTTGTTTACCTTGGTTTATTTGTCTTTCTTCTATTTTTTTCTTTCATACTGTCCTGTGAGTTTATTGTTGGGTGTGAAAAGGTGAGATGTTAGACTCGTAAGTGTAGTCCCCTCATACCAATCCCATCAGCTTCAGCTCTGCCCTGAAAGAAACACCCAGACCTCTGTGCTGCTCTGTGCTGACTCCAAACCAAACTCATTGCTCCTCCTCAGGTTTCAGTTTATACACAAACTGATTAAAAAAAGCGTGATTGACGTTACAGGCCACAAATATTCCCTTTACCGTTAAAAACAGTGAACAGTATGAATAAAGACGCAGCAAAATAGTCCATTCGACAGCAGTAACCCCAGCTACTAAAATGAAAAGCAAGGGATATTTTTTAAGCCATGTACATGAGGCCTGTTTTGCACTACTACATTAAAGTTCATTGCACTAGTTGCACACAAAGGAAATCTTGCCAATCTTTCTCCCCTCCCAGCAGCCTCTGGTTTCACTCGCTATCAGGGTAAGTTCATTGATACAGCTAGATATGAATTAAAACTATATATTTTTTTTATAAAAAACACTGGGAAGAAAAGCTCCAATTAAAATCTACAATTTTTTTATATTTTTAAATTTGTATGTATGTGTAATTGTATGCTTACCAGTAGACAAACTTTAGCATCTTTTGAGCTGCTTTGCACTAACTAAAATATTCTCTAGATTACACTAGCAGTTAATTGAAATTAATTGGAAATGTACAAATTCTATGCTGTCTCTTTGTTCTGTATAATTATAACCAAATTACATAGGTTATTCCAGGAATATCATAGGCAATGATTGAGAAATTTTAGAGTTAAATAGTGTTGTTATTAAAAACAGACATACAGACTAAAATAGCTGATAAGCCTATTAATATATCCTGAGAAAAAGCAGCAAAATAGCTCTCTTGGCAGCAGGAGTTAGGAGTCATGCTGGTCACATATCTGTAATCACATTTCAATCGGGCAACATCATTCACTATGATCTTATACTTATTTTTATTTGAAATCCTGGGTGGGGTGAAAATAATGCGTCACACCCACAAATCTCCCCCCGGTTAAGGAAGTGAAACAGGAGGAGGGGTGTTAGCTGACCCATTAGCTGAAAAATGGCTTGAAACTTGATCTGGCCGGCTGGCAGCCACAGAGCCTCTCTGGCTGGGAGCTGCAGTCCTAGATGGCTGGCAGTTTTTCTTAATGTCATTTACAGTTTTTTCTGTAAAGCCCTCAAAGTTTGGATAGTGATGTATAGACAAAGTGACTCATGTCAAGCATGCCTTCAGTAAGGGTCTGAAATTAAGTTTTTTCCTCACCTGCCACTGTAGCAGGTTACTAACCATTTCTACCATTTCTTCAGAAATCTATGTAAAACACTGAGACAGTGGTACCTGACAGTTGGTAAATGGATTTGATAATGTAACCTTAATCCCTGGCTAGATACTATTAAGAATTTATTTTAAAAATAATATTTATTAACAGCAAACATTTATGCTGTATTTGCTAATTTCCTTCCCTGCATGCAGTCTCTGCAATTCGATTTTTATACATTACAAAATGAACTGAAACCAGTGGTCACTCACACACTCACACACTCACATGCCTTGGGAAATGCTCAACCTGAATGTTAAACACTGTATTTTGTAAGATAGATACAATTTAAAGTAAACAATATGTGTATATATAATGTTTGTGTTCTGAAACATTCAAAACACTGGTGTAGAGCTGCAACGATTAGTTGATTAATCTATTAGTTGTGAACTATTTAATTAATCATAAATTCTTTTTTAAGAAAACTTTTCCAAATTCTCTGATTCCAGCTTCTCAAATGTGAATATTTTTGTTTACATCTCTGACAGGAGATCTTTGGGTAGTGGGCAAATCGTTATTGAGGACATCATCTTGGGCTTTGGGAAACACTGACAATTTATGGACCAAACATCTAATCGATTAATCATGGCAAAGATTGACAGATTCATTAATAATGAAAGTAATCGTTAGTTGCAGCCCTACAGGTATGGTCCTTTTTTTAAAGGAGGAGCTGATAGTTTGGACCCACTGAACACAGTTTGGCACAGTACATGCTACTGAGGTTTGTCCCAGCTTCAGGAGGACATTTGGACTGGGAAGGTGCAGTTGGGGGATTTTGTCTGTTTGGCTGTAGAAGCTGAAGCGACACTCTGGCTGCATGGATCTCATATCTTTTAGTCATGAGAGAATACGTTACCATCCAGCTTTGCGTAGCACAGCTGCTACTCACAAAAACATGAATTTGATTATGGCACCCAATGCGTAAAGATCCCCTTTGATTGCTGTGGTTAATTTTTCATGTCTCCCTTAAGAGCAGCCAGTCATTTTAGTAATACTCTGCCAGTTTCACTGTTTCTCATGAATAGCCTACTGACTATTAGTATGAATAATTGATGGATGATGTATGAGATCAGCTTTTTCCCAGAATAGTTTAATATCTCTGCTTCTGTACAGCTAAGATGTTTTTATCCACGGCTCCGTTTCACCTTGAGTGCTTGATCACCTGTTGAGTCACGTTATTGTCTTTACATGACCTCCCCAGTCCTTCAGAATACTCAAATGTCTTGCACACTGGGGTTCGTAACTTTCCTCAAAACAGTCAAATTCCCCCTGTATCCTAGTGAAGCTGCTCCTTCCTGACTCCCTGTGTTGTTGTGTAAGACTACAGGGTCGTACTGTAGTTCAGGTTATGCGCTGTCCTTGTTTTTTGCTCTCCTTTGCTTGTGCTTTCCCAACCCATACATCCCGTCTGTAGCTGACTGATAAGATTCCCTTTAGTGTCCACTTCTGGGGCCCTGCTGACATAAGAAATGACAATAGCAGAAAGGCAGAGCGTTTTTTTGATTAGTTTTTTTTAAAATAAAAAGGCCACTGTATGAATCAAAATCAAATCAAAATCTATTTCAAAGCCAAAAACATATATTCTATTTAAGAATTCGAGCCACTTTGTTCATCCTGCTGTTGTCTGAAAACGTTTTTCCCTCTTGACCCGCTGCTTTTTCTCAGGCATTATAAGAAGCGTTGCCAGGGACGGATGAGGAAGCATGTCGGGGACTTGTGTCTCCAGGCGGGCATGCTGCAGGACGCCCTGGTCCACTACCACATGGCTGTGGAGCTGCTCAGGGGGGTTAATGACTTCCTCTGGCTGGGTGGTAAGTCTGGAGAGTGGCGCCTTATTACTATGAGCTGGTATTTACAAGGCTAGAATTTGTTTATTTCTCACTGTCAGTGTAGCGTACATGCCCTTCAAATGTATCAGCTAGAGTGTGACTGATACTGGATTTATGAGTCCATTACTAATTTTGAGTTCATTTTTTTTAACATAAACACATTCGACAGAAATGATGATATGTTTCTTTTAGGGCTGGACAATAAAACAACAACAATAATTATCGCAATATAATTTTTTTCTATAATAATATAACAAATGTTCAATAAATATTTAATAAATGTTTGACTTTATTCACTTGAATTAACACAAATTAAGACATATTTATTTTATTAAGATGTTTATGTTGTGGGGAAAAAGGGACCGAAAAAAGCTTTTACTTAATTTGACTCATGCATATTTGTTGACAAAGATTTTATCATAATTATGTTCTAACTCAGATTTGTGAAGTGATCCCCTGTTTAGCATCTAGTGTTGACCATAATTTAGAGTTTACACAATTAACAATCAGGTTTCTTCAACTTCAGGAGCAAAAATCAGCCTTTAAACTCAAAAGAAATAACGATTTGATACTTATCGTGATAATTATCGATATCGAAAGATATGAAAATCTTTATCGTGATAACATTTTTGGCCATATCGTCCAGCCCTAGTTTCTTTGCTCTGTACAGTTTACTGACGCTCTTATCTGTAGTGCAATAGTAGAAAATGTTTCAGTTTCTTAGAGCACAAAATGTTGTTGCAAACAGTCAGCAGCGCATTCATGAGGGTTGTATATCTGGAATAAGGCCTGAATAAGAATTAAGTAGAGATGACAATGTTTGTTTGTCTTTTATTATTTTTGCTCTCCAGCTGCGTTGGAAGGTTTGTGTTCAGCCTCTGTCATATTCCACTACCCTGGAGGCACAGCAGGGAAGACTGTAGGACGCAAGCCAAATATCTCCCAGCCAGCAGATGCAGGGAAACGTCACAGACCAGGTGAGCACATCGCTCTGTAACCAGACTGATAGAGACAGCGGCGTGGATGGGATAATAGCTGACGACTGCTGTCTGTCAGCGAGTTGTTATTGAGTGAGAATGTCGCTGCTGACAGGCAACTGAAACATTGCTAAGCTTTGCTCCTTTATGTGCAGAGTACAAGATGTGTGCTTCCTAAACTGCTGAAGCTTCTCTTATTTACGCTGATGCCTGATAATTTAATTAAAATGTAACATAATTTAATTTATCTACTCTGTTATTAACATGCTGTTTACATGGTGTTACAGTAATACTGCCTTGCGTGTAACTACACTTATTGTGAATTTTTCTTTTGACTGGCCCATCAGCAGAGTGTCATCCTATGCCATCATCTTTTCCCATAGAAATATTAATGTCTAGATATATCTGAGGTAGTAATTAATATTTTTTGATACATTTACAGACTATTATTGCTTAATTGTTTACTTTATACATTCATAATCTGAATTACATTGGGTAAATTTTGATTAAACTGTGCACACAGTAAGTACCAGTACAATGAAGCACAGTTTAGCATCCAACCAGCAAACAGTAGCAAAGTACACAGAAAGATATAAATAAACGTACAAAATGAATAAGAAACAGAACAGTACAAGTGAAATCAGCTATGATATGTTCAGTATGGACAGAACTAATACATTTTGATGTGTACAGTAGAAAATGTGCCTCTCTAACATACAGTATAAACAGCAAATATATATAATGCAATCAGACACTATATGGACAAGGTTATTGGGACAAACCTCCACATTATACCTACAGGAGTTTTTATGACATAATATGGAGTTGGTCCCCTCGTTGCAGCCATAACAGCCTCCACTCTTCTGGGAATTTCTATAAGATTTTGGTGTACCTGTGTGAATTAGTGCCCATTGATCCAGAAGAGCATTTGTGACGTAAGACACTGATGTTGGACGAGAGGGCCTGGCTTGCAATCTCCATTCTAGTTCATCCCAAAGGGCTCTGAGGTCATTTCCCTTCAGCGGATCTAAGGGGCCTAAGCCAATCCCAGAAAAACAACCCTAAAGCACTATGCCTCCTCCACCAAACTTTACAGTTGTCACAATGCAGTCAGGCAGGTAATGTTCTCGTGCATCAGACTCCTACATGGAGAGGCTTGATTTGTCACTCCAAAGAACACGTTTCCACTGCTCCGGAGTCCAGCGGTGGCATGCTTTATACCCCTCCGTCGATGCTTGGTATTGTGCTTAATGTAAGGCTTCCATGCAGCTGCTTGGCCATGGAAACCCATGCCATGAAGCTCCCAGCAAACAGTTTCTGTGCTGATGTTAAAGCCAGAGGAGGTTTGGAACTTTGCAGTTATTGAGAGAGCAGAGCGTTAATGACTTTTACTCACCTTGCGCTACAGCACTGACCCTAACTTTACGTGGTCTGCCACTTCGTGGCTAAATTGGTTCCTAAACGCTTCCACTTTGCAAGAACAACACATACAGTTGATTACGGCATATCTAGAAGGGAAGAAATTTCACAAACTCACTTTTTGCAATTGTGGCATCCTATTACAGTACCACGCTCGAATTCAGTGAGCTCTTTAGAATGACCCATAAATGCAGACTGCATGGCTAGGTGCTTGATTTTATACAGCTGCAGCAATGGGACTGAGGGAAACATCTGAATTCAATGGCTAAGAGGTGTGTCTCAATATTTATGTCCATACAGTGTTTATATGTATATGCATGTATGTATATTATTGTAAAATAATCTATTTGTTGAAATAGATTAGTTGAATATACAATAGACAGAAATACAGATGGCCCAAATACAGAGGCCAATGAGCACTAGACCTTACAGAGATATTGCAATAATAGATAATAGCAAGTATTTGGGTCCAAATTGTCATCATTACATTTTCCCTTAAACCAATCAAATACTCAGTAAATTATTTCAGATCTAAAGTAAATGAAGCACAATTTGTGTACAATATTAAGACTTTGATGCGATGGTACAACTGTTAAATGTGCCCTGTGGAGTTTCCTTGTAAACAAACAACAGTGATGTTTACAGTACATTCAGTATTACTCACCAAAACTCATCGTATGTATCCTTCAGGTCTAACAAATGTGTCGAGTGCATGTCCTTCCTCATTAAACGTTCGCAAGGCTGAGTTTTCTTGCCTGCATTTTTTGTATCCATGTTTACTAGCTAGCACTCTTTCCTTTGTTGGCGCATTGCTGTGTGTCTTGGCGTTTTTGCCACCTGTCAATTAGTGGCTTGCATGTGTTAAGTCTCAAGATACCTTTTCCTTTGTTTTGGTGAAGTAAATTTTAATGCCATTTATCAATGCTTCCGATAAGCATAGTTTACAGGAGAACAGCAGCCATTTAAGCAGATTGGTGGGACTAACACCTCTAACATTGCGCCTTGCGTCATGGAGTGAATCTGCATTCTTTCTCTTTGTCTGTAGGGGCTCAGGAGGTTCTCATTGACCCAGGTATGGTCTGTCTAACCAACGTAGCTCTTGTAGACAACAATCTGCGTGTTTTCTTGTGGTCTTGTTTGCCCTGTGTTTGATGTCATTTTTCATCTTACATTATCAGCACCCTGATCGCTATGGTTTGTTTTATGATTTGGAAATTGGTTGATGTTTTTCCCCCCTTATGGCAGGTAGTGTTCTCCTGTGTTGGTTTACCAAAACCTTTTGTTTCTTTTCTAATATACCTCTTTCTCACAGCCACAACTTGGTGATCAAGTATTATATGACTACATGATTGAAGATCACACACACATCACTTAACCCTAACGTTTTTTAAAATATGCTCCCAGAGTATTTAGTAAGTCAAGACATCCTTGTAAAAGAGATTAAAAATCTCAATGGATTTCTTTCCTGGTAAAATAAAGGTAAAATAAATAAAAAGACTGCATACAGTACCACTGTTAAAGCACCAGGCAGTCCATCACCATTGGTGCATACTTTGATTTCCTGCTTGTTAAATGCACACTGTTGCTTAACCCCTCACTTTCAAAGTCACATAGTGTATTTATATGCTTTAATTTGATCGTCTTGAAAGTTGTACTTTATTTTGCTCTCTGCAGTTACAGCTTTATGCCATTTCTGTTTGTCATGTTGCCTGTGCAAATGAGCCTTAGACCTATTGCAATGCAGCATCTCATTATTCACACCTTCGTCATAGTGACAGTGCCACAGTGTTGCTATGGACACAGCCCCGTTGCTAGGCGATGCACTCTCAATTGGAATTTGTAGTCTAATCAGATTTGGCCGAGAGATGCACCTTACAATTGCTTTTGAAACATTTCAGGTGTGAGTTTAACTCCAAAGGCCTAATATTCATTCTATTCCTTATTTGTGGTGTAAGGGAGAGCATGGCAAGTTGGTGTAGATTTAAGATTTACATGAATAAAGACACATTTCAAATACTTTCATTCAACATTATCTGTTGTTATCTGATAACAAACCTGCTCTGTGAATAATGTTTTCATCTCTATCTCTATCTCTATCTCTAGAGAGATGGATGCACAATATTGTGCATATGTGGAAAAAATATGGTGTGGAAAAAATGTAGTAAAGTGTGTGAACAGGAAAAAAAATCTAAATCAAATCTATATTTGGTGTAACCACCCTTCAAAACGGCATCAGTTCTTGTAGGTTTACTTACACAAAGTCAGGGGTTTTGTATGCATATTGTCAGGTGTATGGTTAAACAATTATACCAGACAGGGGCTGTTGATCACCAATTCCATATGTAGGTTGAAACACAATCATTACTGAAACAGAAACAGCTGTGAACGAGGAATACATCTGGGTGATGAACAGCCAAACTCTAGTTGCTGTACGACGGTAACAAAGGAAAAAGTAGGGTGACTGATTTTAAACAGCAAGAAAGTTTGCGTAAGTTGGTGGCTGGGGTCGATGGATGGGTAAAACCAAACCTGGACTTTCACTCAGGAGACTGCCGTAGGAGTTCCATGTGAAACCTAGTAAATGGTGAGTTAATTTTGATTTTCAAGTTAAATAGCATTACTGACTTCCGTCACTTGATTAATGTGACTTCAGTCACGTGAAGTCACGTGATATGTCATGTGACTGATGTAATGTCCTTACTTTGACCCAAACATGACATTTTCCTAAACCTAACCAAAGTGCAACAGTTTCACATTAACCGCGTGTTTAATGTCATGCGACCTGCATCACAGTTGTTCCGCCGAATAGCTGGAGAGCAGTACCAGAACGACTATGTCTGCAGGCAACAGTGAAGCATGGTGGAGGTTCCTTGCAAGTTTGGGGATACATTTCTGCAAACAGATTTGGGGATTTGGTCAAAAAACGCTTAGCCATTTTTTGCCAGTGGATAGAGGTAGGAAACGAGGCCCCCACAGAGCTCTGATCTCAACATCGAGTCTGTCTGGGATTACATGAAGAGAGAGAAGCAACTGAGGTTGCCTAAATCCACAGAAGGTCTGTGGGAAGTTCTCCAAGATGTTTGGGACAACCTACCTGCAGAGTTCCTTCAAAAACCACTATGCAAGTATATCAAGAAGAACTGGTGCTGTTTTGAAGGCAAAGGGTGGTCACACCAAATATTGATTTGAATTTTAAAAAAATTCTGTTCACTCTCTTTGTTAAATGTGTATCATAAAATGATCATCTGTTAACATGTCTATTTTTGAAATCATTCTTACTTTAAATAATTTTTCCATACCTGCCTAAAACTCTTGCACAATACTGTGTGTGTGTGTGTGTGTGTGTGTGTATATATATATATATATATATATATATATATATATATATATATATATATATATATATATATAAATAAATAAATAAATAAAAATTTCATTCAATATGCATGTGGCGGTCATAGCCAGGACGGTGTATAAGGTGGATATTTTCCTGTTGTCCTGTCAGTCCTGTTGTTTCCTTTGCTTTTGTGGTGGACACTGATTCTCGTGTCTTTCTCAAACTAATCATCTACCGTCCTGTTTTGAGTGTAGGTGCCCTCACAGCGAATGGCATTAGTGCAGACACCAGCACTGAGATTGGGCGAGCAAAGAACTGCCTGAGTCCAGAGGACATTATCGAGAAATACAAAGAGGCCATCTCCTACTATGGAAAGGTACAGACTGAAAACTACAGAACAAAGATTTCAACCAATATCATTGTTGGTGATTTAAAGATACTAATTGATAAAATTCTGTGTGATTAATGTGGGTGAGTTTTTCATCTCACAGACTTAATGCTGTGTCCCATCCAGCATACAGTCCATGAGACATTACCACTGTGAAAACGGAAAATTGACATTAAAAGAAATGTATTTG
Organism: Micropterus dolomieu; assembly: GCF_021292245.1. NCBI lineage: Eukaryota > Metazoa > Chordata > Actinopteri > Centrarchiformes > Centrarchidae > Micropterus > Micropterus dolomieu. The sequence goes on along the minus strand of NC_060158.1, from coordinate 25,335,783 downwards.
TGCATTTGTTAATTTCAGACAGAATTTTTAATTCAAATACAATCTGTTTAAATCAAGGCCAGACATCGCAATTAATGACGAAAGCATAATATAAGAGCAGTCAATAAACTCAATGAAAATAAAACTAAACAGAGGCATTTAGTAAGTCTTGAGTTGCTTTTTAAGGGTTTTTAAATCTCTTGGATCCTAAAAGTTGTTTTAGGATGTTTTGAGCAGCATTCGAATGGTGATTTTAGAAGTTGAATGACAATGTTATGATCAAAGCTTCAAACTATTCGGTACACGCCCTACAATGAACACACTGTAGTTTATTTTGACTCAAATCCACATACAAGCATTGTTTTCACTTAAAAATGTATTAAAAAGGGATGAAGTTAAAAGTAAAATGTTAGTTATAAAATGTTTTTATATGTGATTGTGCCCTGAGACATTTTACACCTTTGAGCTAAAAGTGGGATTGTAGTGAGAGTGGATTGTGCTGCAGGAAGCTGTTGAATCCTTTTTGTGGAGTTCCAGTCTCAGCCATCAGACCTGTAGCAAACACTGTCACTACTGCTAGCTACAGCAGGAAGCTCATCATAGGTACTTAACTATTTTATTATTATAATTATTCATTTTAAATTGGGTAATCCAATCCATTTTATTCCAATTACCCATGGTCCCATTAATTGAATTAATCATATCAATAGGAGTTATTGTTATATACTGCTGGGGAGTAATGGAAAAAATGTAATTTAATAATTCTAGGCCACATCATCCCTTTTGATTTCCCTTCATACTTTAATACTTTGGTCAGGCTGACTGTGAAACAGGTATAAGAATGCATACTGTGTGGTATTAAAAAGTTTCAATTGGTGAACGCTATGGAAAATTAAAGATGTGTATTCATGACCTGTTTTCAAAGATTTACGTCTTCATTAGAAACAAATGGGCTTTGGGTTGACTGCCACGGACAGGGTAGGGAAGACCGTAGCTTTCTAATTTAGACAGGCGCCTTACAGCATTTTTCTCTTGATTTTAGGTAAAGAGGATAAAGACTGTTAGGGCATGACCATCCAGAGCTTTAAAAGTGATCACACCAATCTTGAATTGGAGTTTAAATTTGTAAGGAAATCAAGATCTGCGTCACATAAGACAACTTGTACAGGTAGTTATGCGTCGTCTTCCTGCCTTTAGATTAATGCTCACACTGTACATGATAGTGTTAAGCTTCAGGTTGCTTTGATACACAAGCAGCACTAGTAGTAGTAGTATTTATCTATCTCACCAGGGGGCAGTATTTGATTTGGTTTGATGCAGTTTGAAGGTAGCGGCAACACTGTGTTCGAGTAGTGTCGGACCAATAAATGCTGACAGCAGCTGTTTATTTCAAAATGCTACATGGGGACAAGACTTACAAACAGCAGTCTCTAGAAATACCATATTGATCAGTGATCACCTTTTAAAAAGCAGACAGACAAAAAAAATTGTATGTATTTGCTCCGTATTCAGTATTTATACTCTTCTTTGACCACTGTACTTGCACAATGTCAGAAAGAATAGTATTAAAGTATCCCTAATGCTTAGGGAAAGCTGAATAGGCTCATTATGCTACCAAACTATTCAGAAGCAACCCTGTGCTTTATCTTCATTATTATAATTGCCTATTTGCACTGACCTCCCTCAGCCCTTTTACCTGTAACTAGTTCATTCAGAATTAAATTACATCTCAACACATAGCCATTCAGACATTAATTGAATTTTAATAAGGAGACAATGAGGGTGGAAGTTGAGGGACGTTAAAAGATAAAAAGAGCACACACTTGCGCGCAGTGTAAAGCCTCAGCAGCAGTCGCTCAGGTTTTTAGTGAAGGCACAACTCAGAGTAGTGGCTGGGAATCCCTGAAAAGACGAGCGACAGGGCTTCCCGAGTTATCACACTTGACTGTAATCCCACGTCTGCGTTGACTGATGAGGGTGGTCATATGTTAATGAAAAAACATTCCTCCTGATTATGAGGTGGGTTGTAGAAGTCAAGGCGACCCTTGTTGACTATTCATTTTTCATTAACGCTGAACCTCACCCGCTCCTCCTCTTATCTCTTGCAGTATAAGAACGCCGGTGTGATCGAGCTGGAGGCCTGTGTGAAAGCTGTCAGGGTGCTGGCCATTCAGAAGAGAGCCAGGGAGGCCTCCGAGTTCCTGCAGAACGCTGTTTACATCAACTTGGGACAGGTACGCTATCTAACTGGGAAAGGAATGCTTTTCTAGCTACACAGGGTAATTATTACAGTTCTGGGGTGACTGCAGGATATCTTACTAATGTAAGCAGTACTGAGTGGAAAAAGCACACTAAAACAGAACCATTTTCTGCCCTCAGAGTGTTACCCTTTTAGCTCTTCATCATTAAAACAAAACATTTTATACACCTTTCAGCACAGCAAAGCTCAAACATCCAAGTGAAGTGAATAAGCAAAACACTTTTTTGAGTGGAGGGGAGACTTTAATGTTGTCTCCGCAACTGCAGCTATCAGAGGAGGAGAAGATCCAACGCTACAGTATCCTGTCAGAGCTCTATGAACTGATTGGCTTCAATCGCAAGTCTGCATTTTTCAAGCGCGTTGCCGCCATGCAGTGTGTGGCTCCCACCATCCCAGAGCCGGGCTGGAGAGCCTGCTACAAGCTGCTGCTGGAGACTTTACCTGGATACAGCCTGTCACTTGATCCCAAGGACTTCAGCAAAGGTAAACTTGAACACTTGGAGGTAGTAGACCATCTACAGATACATCTACCATAATTTTCTTCACGCTTTCACATCTGAATGTTTCATGTCGAAACTAATCATCTCACATATTGGATGTATTGTGTTTATCGTTCATCTTTATCGGTACCGTTATTGATAATTTTTTTTGATTCATTGATGTATTGTTTATAAAACATCAGAAATTGTTATTATTATTGAAAAAGGCCTACCAGAATTTCCCAGAGCCAAAGAGGACAGATTGCTTGTTTTAGCTGACCAACAGTCTAAAACTCATAGATATTCAATTCACAGTAAAACAACAATAAGAAAAAAAATCTAATCATATTCACATTTGAGAAGCTAGGACCAGAGTATATTTGATAGTTTGGCTTAAAGAGGTGGTATTATGCTTCTTGGCTTTTTCTCTCTCCTTTATTGAGTTGTATATCTTTTTTGTGCATGTACTAGGTTTGCAAAGAAAAAAACAGTCCAGCCCAAAAAGAGTTCCCATCTCCCACAGAAAACTCTGCTCTGAACTGCCTGAAAACAGCTCGATTGTAGTCCATCCTTTACTTCCGCCTTCTTGTTATGTCACAAGAAAATACGTATCATAATGCTTGCAGAGCAGCTAGTCTGACACGCCCTCAAAAACAGTGGTGGAAAAACACTGAGCTGCAGCACCTCTCCTCTCCCTTCCAAACACTAGCTACCCTCCAGGCAGTCAGTGGACATAAAGTTGTTCCTGTGATGTAGAGACAGAGCTCAGTTAAAACTTCATGGATGAAAGATACTTTTGTTACAGATTAATAACTCGCCACTCTGAAACTCTTGCTCCAGTCCATGTTGCTAAGCTGGTCGGCAACATGTAGCCTACAGCTGAATCAAAGCTGTTTACCGACTTCTCGCTGACCCGCCTTTCTCTGCTTCTGATTGGCTAGTAGTCCTTAACTAGGAACTGTGCATGTGCAACTCCCAACAAAGATCATTTAGAGGCAAGATGTATCACTCCATAGCTAAAACGAAGCCTTCAACACAGGGTGAAAAGAGGAGCTGCAGCAATGTGCAGTTAGAAAACAAATATGGTGTTTTTTGAAAATGACACCATGTAAACCTGTTCTGGTACAATCCCTAAATAAGATTTTGAACCTGAAAATGAGCACAATGCCACCTCTTTAACTTAAACAACCAGTGTGTAAGATTTCATTTCTAGATTTCTTAGGCGGCCCACCCAAGTGAAGTCTGTGTGGGAAACACTGGTATGTTTACATTAGTGTGTCATCACCTGAAAATCACAGAGGGAGCGGAATGCTCTTCCATCCAAACACTGGCTCTAGAGATTGTCTTTTGTGAGTTTCTGCTAGATGCCACTAAATCCTGGTTCATTATCAAAATTGATGCCAAATCATTTGTCTGTCAATTTAGCAACTAATTGTTCCAGCTCTAGCGTGTTGAAGGGCACCTAAGATTGAACAAATCAGTGGCCTGTTTCCCGATAACAAAACAGGCCACTGAACACATTTCCCAAAGCAGAGCGAGTGCATGCGCATGTCTCATTTTTTTTGCTGTCCGTGGTGCTGAAGAGGGAGCTGAATATACTACTGCATACAAGTACCTTCATGTATTAAACTGTCTGTAAGCCCTGATATACATTTATAATACATAAATCACACAGTTTTATACATTTGAAATTGTTTTATAATTGTAGAATTGTTCAGTATGAAAACAAAGCTTAATGTGGTGTAAACGCTATGCAGCTTTCAGCTTGCTGCCCTTTATAGTTCATGTTCCTGGGTGGAAGTCAGTTTAAGAAAATGAACTTTGATTTAGCTGCTGCTGGAGGCACACGTTACTCTTAAACTCATTTAAACCAAAAATGAAGCAGTGAAGGTTCCTATTGGCTTCATGAATATGCACATCATCTATTGTGAATGTCAGTCTGTCATCATTTCTAGATCAGACCTCCTCTGTATACGCATGTGGCAAACAACCTATGCACCATAATAAAAAACACGAGATATAGAACATAAAAAAATCTGTAAAGTTTCAAACAGAAGAAATGAATACATACAGTAGATACAAAGTGGAAGCAATTAGGAACAACAGAAATTCAGCCTTGAATTGGTAGGCCACAGAAAATGTGCAGAAGCCTTTCAGAACTTTCTGCAGAGTCAATAGCTACAGACCTCCAAACATCGTGTGGCCTTCGGATTAGCTGAAGAACAGTGTGTAGAGAGCTTCATGGAATGGGTTTCCATGGCCGATCAGTTGCAAAGCGTCGGTTGCCGTGGTGTAAAGCACGCGACCACTGGACACCAGAGCAGTGGAGACATGTTCTCTGGAGTGACGAGTCACGCTGCTGTCTGGCAATCATATTGACGAGTCTGGGTTTGGCGGCTGCCAGGAGAACTGTACTTGCCTGACTACATTGTGTCTAATGTAAATTTTGGGGAAGGGGGGATTACTGTGTGGTGTTGTTTTTCAGGGGTTTGGCTTGGTCCCTTAGTTCCAGTGAAAGAACTGTTAATGCATCAGCATACCAAGACGTTTTGGACAATTTCATGCTCCCAACTTTGTGGAAACAGTTTAGGGATGGCCCCTTCCTGTTCCAACATGACTGCGCAGTAGTGCACAAAGCAAGGTCCATAAAGACATGGATGAGCGAGTTTGGTGTGGAGTACTTGACTGGTCTGCACAGAGTCCTGAACCCAACCCGATGGACACCTTTGAGATGACTTAAGCCACGTTTCAACCAAAAGTACCGGGGACTTTTAAGTCTCCGGATCTCTTTTCAAGGAAGAAAAAGGTTCCTTCAGCCCATTGTTGTGTGTATTTCCTCCGTGGTCTAAAGACCTGCGAAGATTTGGAAAATTAACCAGCTGACGTAGGCCTATACGCCGTGCAAAGCGATGCACAGGCATCATTAGTAACAACTGTCCATTAGCAAAATTTATAAATGAACATCAGATTTGACTGCAATATAATGACAAACTATAGCGTATGCTTGACCATTAAAGCAGCTTTTTTGTGTGGGAGTATAATGCAGAGACACACAATAAAGATCGTTACACATTTAATAACAAACTGGATAAAGCCATCAAGTTCTTAAAATAACTCCAGCACAGAGAAAGCAACACAAAAATAAAATCGCGACAGTTTGGAAGGTTATTACAACATTTCCAGTGGACAAGAGCTGCAGATCAGCTGCAGTACGCATGTCTGTGTCAGTCTGAGTGTCGAAGGAAACAGGATTTTTAACACGCTTTATTACCTGCTGTATTCAGCTGAGGCCGACTTTGGCTCTGTGTAAAAACTTCCTGACCGATGGAAACTTTAAACTAGTATTTAGCGTAACTTCATCAGCTGTTTGCTGTAAACACACCGCTGCACACTGGCTGCTATTTCCAATAGCCTACAATTAATGCCGACATACGATCTGAGGCGGACATCGGCGAGACTTGTGTGTATCTATCGGATTGTTGACTGTGATTTATTGGTTTGCAAACAACGGAGGGAAAAAAAAAAGAGCCGTCTTAGAAAAACAGCCGACATGCTTGATTGAAAGCCAGTAGCCTCTACTCGCCCAATCAGAAATTCAATGCAAGGTAAGCCCCACCCCCCCAAAGTACCGGTACTTTTGGAAAGTATTAAAATAAACCTTGTAGAGTTGAAGCTGTTATAGCTTGAAAGGGTGGGTCAACTCAATGTTAAACCCTACGAATTAAGAATGGGATGCCATTAACCTTCACGTGCATGTAAAGGCAGGTGACTCAAAACTTTTGGCTATATAGTGTAGACGGGAAGACTTGGAGGAGGACAATTACAGATCAAGGCAGATCTGTTGCTGAATAAATTTGTGTGTTAGTGTTGTTCTGTTTTCTTATATTCTAATTTAAACATAATCACTCTTTTACATCAAACATCACTTAACAAAGAACATCGTCCAAAAAGCTTTTATTTTGCTTATGCTGTGAATCCAACTTGCTTTTTCAGAACACAGATTTATTTTTATGGGTTACAAGTCAAGTAGTGCTGATTTTATGTCAGTAAAAAGGAGTAAACCTTACTGAATTAATGTTTTTCAAATACTGAAAGCACGACCCTCTTGCATGACCCAGAATATGTGAGTGGCGGCAGAATAGCACCGCTTCATTCCACCTCAAGCTTTGCTGTCCTCTCAAGAGTGCTTCTTCAGGGTGTTGTACATTCAAGCCACCACTTTGCTCAGAAAGAGGCACAGTTGAGCCCTGACCTGCGTTTTGAACACTCTTTGGTAAGGGCCCTTTTGGTTCCACACACTATTGACCCTTGCTCATTGCCGCCACTCAGTTGTTAGCATATCCATATTTTCTCTTATGATCGTTATTCAAAGGGTTTCTTTTATAAATTGTTAATGGAAACAAGCCGTAGACTGTTTTAGGTAAAATGTTTGCACTTTGACCGTGAAAGGTTGGTTTTAGATGGTATTTAGGATAGCACCTAACGATTGATTCCCTGGGTCTCTGTCACATGAGTATTAGTTAATCTGTACCACCAGGATTTATTTCCCCTTTATGAACAAAAGATAAATGTAAAATGCAATAACCATATAATCTGTTTGTTTGCATGTGTGAATTCTGAACACTAACCTCAACTTCTGGAAGATACTTCTGAGGTTCCTGTGTGTGTTAGTGTCATTTAGGATACATTTGTTAACAATTGAACTTTTTTTCAAACATGACAGTAGTATTACCAGGGGGTAATTGTCATCTCTTTACATTTAGATCTCAACGTCTACAACCAGTAGATTACCTACTTATAAGGCAACTTTGCTCGCGCATGTTTGTGTCATTTTCCGGTGAATACTAAAAAAAATAGCCTCTGGTAATGACTCAGCGTTGGATTCCTCAGTTGCAGAATTATGGCAGACTGGAAGGTTTGATTGATTCCTCTGCATCTTGTTCATTCAAGGGACATTTTAATTTTCCATAGGGGGGGTTCCACCTAAGTACAGGTCACTTTTGGTGGTCAGACCTAAAAATAGAAATCATTTTAGGGATACACTAAGGCTAATCAGTGAATCATCATTAAAATGTGAAACATTAGGGAAAACAAGAGTAGGGGTTCCTGTTTTATTGGAAACTACATGTTAACAGAAAACATCAGTAATCCTACATTACATGTTTGTAAGTTCACACTTTGTTACTATAACACATGGCGCAAATGGCTGTCAGACAAAGCTGGAACTGGAAACATGTCCTGGGAGTCAAATAAAATCTGTGAAGACATGTAAAGTTGACCATTTGGTGATTTAAATTTTGAGATGAGACAGCAATATTTGGTGGGTGAAAAGGCAGATGAGTATTTCTGGGAACTTGCGAGCTTGAATAACATACCTTAACGTACTTGTAGCCTCCTTTCTCCATGCTGACATGGCAGCTGTAACATCCAAGTCCCAACTAAGGGCTGGGTATCTACTCCGAGTCCCCACAGCGCTGATGGGAAAGCAGGGAATGATGGTTGTAAGTCTTTCGGCTGAAGGGATCAGGTGGGAGTTTATCGAGCAATAAGCTGGAGAGGGAAGTTTAAATGAGAAAGAAAAATAAGGCGGCTGGCTGTGCCCTGCAAGTGAGTGGAACAAATGGATTTGTAAGTTTTGCACTGCTCCCCTCTGTTACCAGAAATGGGGACGCTCTATGTCGTTTTCTGTCTTCTTGTCTTCCTCTCACATAAGCCCCTGCTCTCCACTGTTGTCACGCCGTCACAGACATTTTGGAATATTCTTTTCTTTTAATATTTTACATGTTTATTATCGAGGAGAATAAAGGTGGTACGTGGCATCTCATCACCCCTGCACAGTAGAAAATCCCGCTAGTTTTATCAGAGGCGGCCCGATGGTGCAGTGCCTTTTGAGTCAGGTTTTGCATGGCAGTGTGCGACTGCTTGGCCGTGGCACCGCGCTCATTATCTTGGTGGTGTATTAAATGGATTGCCAGACACCTCCAGTTCAAGTCTGAAAATACCACAAATGAAGTCATTTTTCGTGTTCGGGCGAGAGAGACATCCTCAGAAAGTCCAAAGTGTCCTTTGGATTACTGTTCCGCAGATAAGCACTGGTTTTGGCAGACAGGTGGAAGTCAGCTATTTTTAGACTGCCTGGTGGGTGCAGTTTCACGATAGGAAAAAAACCTTGTGAAGGAATTGCAATACAGTTTGTTCAGATGGCAGAAGAAGTCAGGATGAATAATAACCATGGTAGAAAAATGCTGATAACTGAAAAGCATCACAGGCATGATTTGATGATATTGGAAGTTGTATATAAGCTGAGGAAACATCAGAGTGTTTACAAAATATCCTCCTTCCCACCCACCAGCCCCCCCGGCCTCCCCAGCACATCGTTCCTCTAGTTTTCTTTCCCACTTAGTGAGTCAACAGTCGACAGCTGGGCGTGGAGCAGGGAATCTCGTAGGGGGCTGAGGGTCTTATGTAACAGTTGGTGTCAGGCTAGAGTGCTATTCAAGATTCATGGAAGATGTCTTGTGGAGCTCTGCAGAGCAAACAACGCTGACTAAGTTAGCACCACGCTGGAGCACATGTGACAGTGTCCAATGGGGATACTTTAACTTTAAGAGATGGCTTTAATGGATAGACTTGAGATGTATCTAATTATGTGTGGACTTTTCTGCATGAGGCATGCCAAAAACAGATTTGTAAATGTTTGTCACACACTTGTTTCACAGTCTCAAGCGTTAATCTCATTGAATACATTTGAGAGCAAATAGTACTAACTCTTGTGTAGGTGTGCTGGGAGATATGGCGACAATTATTATCACAACACTAATATTTTTTTCAAATATCAGTACGTAGTACAATTACTATGATGTTCAGTAAAGTGATCTGTGTTCTGTTATTATGCCCTTGTTGTTTTTTTCTGTCAAGTTTTGATTAGTAAAGGTGCACCAAAGCTGTTTTTGAAACTGAGATGATAACAGAGCACCTCATGAGCTACATGCTGTTGGCTGATGAGAGCAGCAGTTCCTAATAGAAATCCTTTAAGTCATTCATGTCAACTATTGATAATGAAACAATTAAATGATTGATTACTGCAACCTTTATTTATTTATGTATTTAGTAGTTATGCAATCTACTACAGCAGAAATTCACAAGTTAATAAATGATGTGCTTGATCCAAAAATTTTAAGTAATGTCATGGAAGTGCTCATTTTGTCCAACCAACAGTCAACAGACTGATAATACTCAGTTCGCTATTACATGGGACAAAGAAAAGCAGCAAATCATCACAAATGAGAAGCTGGAAATAGCAGTGTTTGACATTTTTGCTTGAAAAAAGGTGATTACTGTAAGCAATTGTCAAAAAGTTCTGATTCATTGTCATTTTCTTTTGTTCGACAATTCAGTTAATTGACTTTGATGACTTTTCATTAATATCATGATTGTCAACAGTGGAGTGATGCATCTGTACCCATCTGACATGACCGCTGTGTAACATTAGATGTCAGCAGTGAGCCTTGTCAGCCTTGTGAATGTGAATTTCTCTCTTGTCACCTCTCTCTCAGGAACCCACCGAGGCTGGGCTGCTGTTCAGATGCGCCTCCTACATGAACTTGTGTACGCCTCCCGTCGCATGGGCAACCCCGGCCTGTCTGTACGCCACCTGTCCTTCCTGCTGCAGACCATGCTGGACTTTCTGTCTGATCAAGGTCAGCTCACAGTAAACTCTCACAAAGAGGCTTGAAAAGTAGCAATATTACACTTTCTTTTTTCACTGTAGAATTTAAACCTGTGAGGGGCTTCCAGCTTCATGCGAAGCATTCAAAAAAACAGCCGCCCTGTCCTTTGGTGATTGCGGCATTATACCTTGTGCTTAATAGTATGCGATGCTCAACAAAGCCAGCTTTTTCTTGGCGGGTGTGCAACATTGTGCTCTGACCAGAAATCCTGTGCAACCAGGAGATAGGGTTTTTACTGAAGCAGTGTGAGCCACACGGTCCACTGGCCACACAATAGAGGCCAGCGTAATCCTTGGTTGGCTACAGAGCATGAGAATGGTGGGAGGGAGGGAGAAGAAGGTATGAACAAGATGAAGCAAGCTTACGGTATAAAATATTAAACATCAGCAAAGGGACCTCTGCAGCTGTGTTTAGGGTGCTGCCTATAAAGGTGTTCTTAGAAGCAGCTCTGCTGGAATAATATTACTCTCTACAGCCTTACAGAGATCAAAGGCAAGAAAAACAATACCGTATGATGTAATTGCTACTGTGTTGCGTGAGTGTTTTCTCACTGGAAACTGACCTTGTAAGCTAAGTTCTACCTCAATGTTTTATTTTTTTTGCATTTCATATTTACTTAATGTAACTTTTTGGGCTCAGAATGCTGCCATCTGCAGTTTGGGTGCACTCCTTTGATTTCCTCTTCTCTCGTCTGCAGTGTTATATTAATAATGTCAGAAAGGTTATTGCAGGTTGCTCTAGTGGATTAAGTCCTTTTGATGTGTCTTGGGGTTTGTGTGTGTATATGTCAAGCACAGAATAGAGTTTGGCAGGAAAATACTTTTTCTTGCTCAGGCACACATTGTTGGATGTGTTGCAGTAGGAATTGATCCACCAAGGCATGTGTCTTGTCCACTGCGACAACCCAACCCCAAAACTTCACCATCACTTGTGGCCTTCATCAGGGTCATCGTACAACACATATTAATGTGAACATTTAAAAAGTTACAAAATGAAATAAAATAAGCACAGCCAATCACATACGTACATATCAGCCAATGGGGTATGCACAGCAAATTTTGATATATGGTCATGTGGTTTCAGGCCAACATAAACCTGAACTGGTAGAAAGGCAAGGGGTGTGCCTATTGATAGAAATAGGTGACACCATATTTGGTCCTTACATATGCATCTATGGGAAAGTAACCTTGCTGAAAAATAGGAAGTATTTTCCAATGATGTGTGGCATACTATGAAAACAGCTAAAGATAAAGACAGAACTAACATTTAGAAACATTAGCACATACATTAGGCATTGGGATATATTCAGTTGCGAGCCTAATGTTAGTAACTTGTTGAGTTTGGCATGATCTAACAACTCTTTCCCTAATGTCGCTTTTGAAAGTCACCATAGGTAAGTCTTTGTTGACCTTCACTACACAATAATCACGTAACTGATGAGAAACCACAACAAAGCTGTAATACGTGTAATGAAGATGGTTTTTTTTTAGCAGTGAACACAGTCTTGTATTGTCTTTATTCCATCTAGAAAAAGAGAGTGTGAACATTTTAAACAGCATGATACTTTGTGGAGCAAGTAACATTTTCACTCATAATGAAATTATGTATTTGATGACAGTGGTAATACCAAAGGTGGTATTCAAACAACGTGCATGTAGTTGTGTGCGGGAGTTGTTTAATTTGTTGGAGCTACAATGAAAAAATAATTAAATTGAAAGGGAACTAAAAATAGAAGGATATGATGAGAAGAGCTCTAGATATTGTCTCTCTGATAACATCATGTATTAGTGTTGGTTGCTTAAGTCTTGTTCTTTTTTGACAAATATCTATTACCTAGCCTGGGATTGTAGTGGGAAAATACATTTTCTTTTCTGTGCACGTCACCCACCGGAGTGTCATCTCTGCATTGTTTTTTTTCTTCCAAAGCCTCTCTGATGCTGGTTGTACGTTTTCAAGTCCTGGCTGGTATCATTAGAAACATAGCTCAGAGCTGTTTTATGAAAGGCTTTACCCTTTAGCAGTGCTAGATCTCCTCTGGGTCATGACAAGGTGACATGGTAGGGTTCATTATAGCTGACTGAAGGACGGCCTGAGAGAACGGCATCCGTGAGAGATTAAAAGAACAATAAGGTGAAAAAGAAAGGAGCAGCTGAGTGGATGAGGAGAGGTCATGAGTAGTCGCCTTTTTCCAGTGGACAGGACTAACCCTCGGTTAGCTAAACAGTTACTGGAGCGCTGCTGTCCTGCTTTTGTTAAAATGTAAAATTACTGTTTTTGTCTAAGGAGTCTGGAGGCTTTGAATGGAATTGTAAAATGGCTGTTTCTTGTTAAACAAAAATGATCTTGGTCTATCTCTATAGGGATCCTTTGCACTATGTTGTCAGACACTTATAATAACAATCTGAGCCTGTCAGTTGCAGCAACAAGCACTTAAGTAGACACACTTTGACGGAGCGCAATTGCCCGCAAGGATTACGTTGCTGCCCTGTTTGCTCTCTCAATACTGGACTGATTTAAAAAAATGTTGAACCCATTAGGCACTTATACCCTTTTGGCACCAAAATTAGTGCGTACTATATGCAGGTTTTTTTTAAACGTGTAAACCTAAGATAGATGATTGCCAGTAGATGACTTTGCCATTTCTGTTTTATTCTGAGTTATGTTCGAAGTCATGAACTCTGTAAAACAGATGGAAGCCAGCGACAATGTTACGGTGTTTGCTGTGTGTAGCCCATAAACTGTGTTTAAAGAATGTTTTTGTTTAACAGCACCATGCTGGGCAAGTGACAGGTGTGTTTACAGTGTTTGTGTGCTCTGAAAGACGTCACAGCGTAGATATAAAGTCACACAGCTGACAGACCTAGCATACCTAATACTACATAAACAAATGGATGTCGCACCGGAAAAGGGGCGAGAATTCCATCACTGAAGATCGGAGCTGGAGCCGATAAATACGTGACTACCGCAGAGTCATTTGTACTCTTTTACACTGAAGACAAAAGCCAAGGGTTTTTGTCCAGTGTAAAACGTCCTTAAGACACACAAAAGGGAAAACAGGGTCATTTCATTAAAACACACTTAACTAAGCTCTGTTTTAAGCTAGATCACTATAAACGATGGAAAACCCTGACGTTTTTACTGTTCATTCTGATGACCAGTGAAACTGTTGCATATATTTGGCAAGAATGGCTCTCATTACTTTAAGTATTAAATTGATTTGGTTGTGTAGGGCTCATGGACTTGCAGTAGTAATGCCAAATGCAGATGATGTCCTCTAAAAAAAAATAATAAAATAAATAAATAAAATTCACATTTCCTGAGAGATGAAAGCCTGGTCCCCATGTTTTCCCAGGGTAATGATCTACATTGATATACATTTAATGTTCAAAGACAAATATACCTCAAATAACTGTGTGCAGTTACTGTTACCTCTGCAGTTTAGCAATTTTAGCAAATTAACAATAAAACTAAAAAACATTTTCTGTTATTTTGCTGTGTCTTTTAAATACTCTTCTTCTTCTTTCAATTAGAGTAGTTAACATGCTCAATTAATGTTTTTTTTTTTTTTGAACCTACGACTGTCAGATTTACCAAAACAAATAGTGTTATGATCTATTATGTCGTATTGTTGTTCGTTGCAGCCAGGGGCGTATCTGCTGCAATTCAAAGAACACTTGCAGTTGTGTAGAATACTAATCCTCACCAAACAGTTTAATGTGGACATAATGACGTGAAGCTGCAGATAAAACTCTCCGTCCACCTTGAGATAGCTGTAGGAATGTGTTTAACTAAAAGGGAGCGCTTTCATGTAGCCTAAAAGCAGATGTAGACAGATGGCTATTTAACAGATAATGTTAAAGGCGCACTACACTGGTTTTACCCAGTAAGATTAGTTTACAAGTCATTAGCAGTACTACTCAGCCTTTGAAAACAGTAATGCATTGTGTTGCTCTGGAGGACAGAAAATAACCCCAATACTGTCAGGATTATCTCTGCTAGGCTTTGAGATTAGATATTTTTAGATATATTTTAAATTGTGGTAGGAAATATATGGGCATTTACTAGGCAGTCTGGTTTTAACAGAATACCCTATCTAGTTGCATTATGGGAAATATAGGAAACAGTTTTATGAGAACCCATATCTGGGACTAAAAGATCTTGGCCTCTGCTGCTGCAATCGCTTGTGAGTCCTCCACCTTTTTGAAAGCTCAAAAGTACCAAATTGCTAAAGTACCCCATTAAGATTTGTCTTTATTGGAATTGTTCCCATTATCACTTGCTTTGCATATTTATACATTTTCAGCGGTCATTTCATTGCAGTAGCTGGTTGAATCACCTAATCAACACTTGATTTGAGAAAGCACAACAATGGTAATTACTTCATTTTCATCAAAATGCCAACCCTTGACGTTCCAGTAACTGGTCTCCCACCCATGCGAGCACATGCAAAGGATCATTCCTGGGTCAGGAAACGGTCACAAAAATAAACTCACGAATAGATATGGAAGATGGAAGTTTGGTATTGCTTAGTGAATTTCATATCAGAAAGAGTTATGTCACTCTTTCAGTTGCTCAGTTTCCAGTCTACAATGATTCTTTTTTTTTTTTGAACAGTAGTGTTTATTGTTTTTTGATTTATGTTTCACTTAAAGTAATTTTTTGCTGCTGGCTTTTTGCTTGAAATACCCCCGCAAAAATCTAAATTATTCATAAATCTGTTGACATGTCTGTTTGTGGTCTGTCAGTAGTTTTTATTTCACAATATAATTTGATAAATCACCTTTTGAAAATGTTCCTATTGTATGTGCTGTCATTAAAGGTATTTGAAGCTCTAGTTTCACCTCTTCCCAGTGGTGTCTATAAAATAGTGTCTAATGGTGTGTTCACATACAACGCAAATGTAATTCTCGCCACGCTTTTCTTGCGGGGGTTTTATTGCTGAACAACTGCCAAGTGTTCACACACAACGCAAATAAACACAACCCGCCATTACCACAGCTGTATGAACCCAAAGTAAACATTTTACTGTGATTTAATTGCAATAAACTGTGAAACTGATGCCGAAATAACTACAACATGATGCTAATTTGTTAAACATATGAAGTCATGCTTAGTCAGCAAGTCAGCAGGACAACAACTTTTTAAATGTTTGTTTTCTGAATGGAGTTCGGATCGATCAGGGCTATGCTATGCTAACTTATTCACAGTAAAGTACAACGATAGCTGGAAGAAAGTTATAGACCCATATTTTCTGAACTCACCAGGTAGTTCAAAATCCTCGTTTTCCTTTCTCCAAGCAATGTCCAGTTTTGTCCGATTTTTATATAAATATTTAGTAGTAGTCCAACAGAGCTCTGGGTGCTCACCGACACTAACAACAACAGTGGAACCGTAAATGCACAGAAGCTAACTGCGGAGAGGCTCGGGTGAAGATAAAACAACGTTGTAATCCCAAAAACTAAAGTAAAAAGCTAATTTAATAGAAGCGGTTAACTCTGAGCTCCTTCCGCGAGCATAATCCAGACCGACTTCGGCCTTTTATTTGTCCAAAAGCTGCTGCTCTGCTCCCGGCTCTTTCTTCTACACTACCCTGTAGTTTAGCAGCTCTCCGTCGGTCAGCGGCGTCCTCTCCAAACAATGCTCTGAAGCCGTCTGTGACGTCCGGATGTATCTTTCGAACCGCCCTGAGTGAATTTGCATGAATTTGCATCTTTGCATTGACTTTGTATGTAATCAAGCCACGTGAAATGCTGGATTCGCTTCCAGTGTGAACTCACCATACGAATGAGAAGTCTCCATGTGAATATAGAAACCTCTGGGGTCCTCTTAACTGTACTGCAGTTTTTTATTTATTTAATCAAATTATTAAAATCTTTAAAAGGATCAGAAGAATGATAGCAGTGTCTCTTCAGGACATGCTCCAAGTCGAGGACCGTAAACCAACCACTTGGTGACCACTCTATGATTCAGTCTGACATCGGCTTCTAGTTCGCTAATTTTCTCCCAGAACAGAAATTGGCTCATTAAATATGATCATTTTAATCATTTACTATTTCACTGTTGCTGTGCACTCCAAGTCAGCAGCCAAGTCTCTCGGCTTTGAGGTCCGTTCACACAGAGCCACATTGCATACAAACATACTAATATGATCTCCACATATTTCAATGGAAGGATGGGACTCCTAGTGTTCAGATGATGAGTTGACAAAATACACTTACTCCAAAACCCTTGGAGAAAGGCAGAATAGCTTTCTGTTCAAGAAGAACTTTCAATGCACATGCTGATCTGATTTAAGAGCAGGTGTTTCAGTCACTGGATTCAGCCTCAGTTGCTGCATCAGTGTCATCCATGCTTTGTACCATGGCTGTGGCAGAGTTAGATAACATTTCCCAACTTCAGTCCCTAATATAAAAGCCCTAATTGCACATTCAGAAATCTGATAGATATCTTTCTTTTTTCATCTTTAACCACTGACTGTATTTTCCCCTCTGGGATCTTCACTAAATTCTTTTACATGCATCGCGCAGCTTTGATTAGCATTTTTATAGAATGGAAAGTAAGAACCATTATTAAATAATCACAATATGGTTCAGTGTAAATGTGTGTGATGATGAGCCTAAATTTCAACTGCTCCCAACGATTTTCTTCTAGTAGAGATAAGTCCCGCTCCGACTGATGTTAAATGCAACCAGGATTTTTCAATGTGAGGTGGGTTGGGGGTGTGAACATTATCTTGTTAAAGAAATACCTGAAAGCATACGGTGCCCCTGGACTCCAAATAGATCCCATACGCTCCTAATAACCCCCATACGAAGTGAATATTTTGTGTTTTACCTTTCAGTATTTTCACTACTGCTATCATATTGTCAGAGTTAGATGTGCATCATCTCATATATTTTCAGCAACGTAAAAATTCAGGTTTTGTCAGTCTCATTGAAATTGAACCCACTGTAAGGTACACAGAGACCTGGGATCACAAGTTTCTTATGCTGTTATTCAATATGAGATTTTTGTGCTGAGCTGAGCTGTGAGCAACCTGAACAAACTTGTTTACTTTGACATCTGCTGGTTTGCACAAACCACAGTGGTGCCTGCTGTGTGCAGATCTTCATCTAACGCCTCACTCGGCTGACCAGATCTTGTCTGGGTGTTTTATGACAAGTAGCACTGCTAAAGAAGTAGATTTTACATTACAAAAAAGAAGCTTTTAATTTACAGACGTACCTGTTGAGCCAATCAGTTTACTGCAAGACACTGCTTGTTTGAAGGGAAGGAGATTGTCAGGAGTTGGCCTTGGTTGTCCCTGCCTCCAAGCAGGACTACAACGGCGTGGCTTGGTAGGACTATCCCCTGCTGTGACGACACAGTGGAGATGTATTACCAGTGCTCCACGCTTAAATTAGACTGACCAGGGCATGTGAAAACACAGCTTCAGTGTTCTTTCTTCAGCCTTAGCAACTCCGATAGTGGTAGTCTTTTTGGTTATTCTGTAGAAACTCCTTACTGTTCGGTAAAAACAACTAGCTAGTGACTTATTGTGTAGTGGAGTCTGCAATCTACCCAGACCCAGCCGATGGAGTTAGCAATGAGGTAAACTGATGGTAATAAGCCATGACCAAACTGAGAAAGAACAAGTGGCACTCGCTAGCACACAGAGCTGCACGACACGACTGAAGCAAGAGTGGGAATTGTAGGGAACAGTAAAACTTGCTTTAATGCTTAATTTCGGGGGCAACAGTAGAGAGGAGACGTGAGAAGTGAGGCAGGGAGGGAGGAAAACAGAACAGTTTGTGCATCACTTGAAAGACTGCAGTTTTGGTGCATCACCTAATAATGAATCAATGCATTGTTTGCCCTTCACAGAGTGTCCCTCAGACCAGCTCAAATCAGATTATATTCCTTTTCATCAAGCTTAAGCTTACAGAACAGTTTCCACACACACACTCTCAGGTGACACCTACTGTTTTATGAATAACGTTGGATCTATCCTGACAAATTGGGAGGCATTAACATGGCTAAGTACAAAAGATGCTGTCAGAATACCTGAGCCCTCTCATTACTGTCACAATAATTTGTATGGTACGAGCATTGTTTCACTGTTTATTCAGAAATGAAATGAATGTTTGGTCACGTCAAGCTGTTGAGAGTGCAGCGGTAACAAAATAGTTACCAGGAAAAAAAGACTTTTCAAACAAACTTGTTAGATGAAGGCAGATTTAACAGGTGCAAATTTCAGAAGTGTCTCGCTCCGACTCTTCTGTCGAACAACACGGTGATGTAAACTCAGGTTTCAGAGAAGAGGATTCAGGAGAGCAAACTTTTACCCAATGCTGCCTTTCATCCTGCCTTCAATTGTTCTTGCTCTTGACGGTTGACACTTGGAGCTGAGATTCTTTCGTTTGGGGAAGCGTATGAAGTGTTGAAGAGATGGACCTTTTCTCCCCTCTTTTTGTTAGGTGTAAAACTAAAATGTTTCTTTGCTTATCTGGACGGTGTGTTCCAGCTGTCAGGCTAACAGTGGGCTTTGTTGTGTTTGTCTGGGCAGGGCTCCTGGTGAAAAGCAAGGTAGAAACAAGTCAAGAAATAGTAACCCCACGGGTTTGATTATCTAGCACATCAAGCTAACCTCAAGAAACTAGTCCTGAGAAAGAACAGCTAAACAAATGTTTTTTGGTGAAAATTGCAATTGAACAGACCACAAACACTATAGCCAATAGCCCAGATGACCCCTGTCATGTATATATGTTTTGTGCAAGTGGAAATAAGTGGTCAGCAGTGCTTTTTGATATTTGTGTATTATACTGTTGTGAATCTCTTTCAATGGTGCTCTGGCTTTGTTAGCCTTTGAAAATGTTGTTGTCAAATATAAGGAGAGCTTGCACTATATGGATGGGAATAGTAAGTCAGATAGTGCTCTGTCACTGACTGCCTCCACCGCTAATTCAACATGTTGAAGCCTATGCAGGCATTCAGGCAGAAATCGGCTTGTTAATCAGCTGCGTTAAAACAGTGCAGGGGGCTGTGTAGGTGGGAGCTTTTTGCTTTAGGCACAGGTTAGACATGATTTTCCATCCAGAAGTCCAATTTAAGTAACAGATCTGTGAATTGAAATGTTTCTCAGACACCCAAACACTGCAGTGATTTATAGTAGTCTTGACACAAATTATTATGGCAAAAGTTACTTTATCTTTGAGGTAAACATTAGAAATAATCAAAGTAATCTCCCTCTAATGTGCGCTTGTTTGCATTTGATTGGCCACAGCAGACCGGAGACCCGTGCTGTGTCAACCGTCTGGCTCTGTTCAAATGAACTTTTTTTTACAATGGGCTAGTGGTGGTCTGAACGCAGCTCAAGGGACAACTAATGCCAATGGTGCCAGACACACCCCAAAAAATATAGGCGATGATCAGCCACTGATGCTTAACGGTACCAGACGGTAAATCGTTGGCTTGGTGCGACAGGACGGTAGCTGTTGTACATGGCCAGGTGTGATCATAAAACGGAACTATTTTACTTCATCCTGTAGGTTTTATGGTGTTTAGCTAACATTTCTTTTCTTTGATCTGAGTTTCAAAAAAGAGAAATTAAAACAGAAATTGACTTTTACTTTGATTCACATTGATTTTATTTTTCATAGAAATATAAATTTAATGTTTTTTTTTTTTATTCTTGGAAGAACACTTTATGGGTACATAATCAACATTTAAACAGAAATTTCTTTTTTCTAACCCTAAACAAACGTCTGCTGCAAACACTCGGAAATGTGTCATCTATCACAAAAGCTGTGAGCCAGGAGGACAACTGAGCTAGTCATCTCTTACTATTTTATTCCTCCTGTGCTTTATCCTCTTGATTCCTTCCTTCCTCCATCCATCACGATCTCACTTTATTTCCTCCTTTTTCCTCACTCCATTCCCTCACTCTAACCGTACTCGTTTTATTCCTTCCTTTTCCGACTTCACTCTGATCTACTGGTGGTGGGTTTCTGGTTCCCAGTCTGTATTAGGTGTACACATATTAACATATTCATGTGGACAATTTTCTTGGAATATTTTTCCTGTTGCTAGGAGACATGAAAGCCCTCAAAACAAGCATCTCATCTCATATACAGTGTGTGTATGTATGTATATATATGTATATATATATATATATAAAAAATTAGGTAGCTGAAAAAACCCCTCCTCTTTTGGATTATGCAATAAGGATATAGTTTATTTTCCAGAATTGTTACAGAACAGCTCTGAACATTGTAACTGTTCTCCCTACAGGTTTGTCAGTGGTGGAACTTAGATTGACTACATTCCATACTCATTCAGTAACGACATGCGAGCCAGGAAGTTAGCTCTTGCTTTGAATGATTTGCGGCACAATGAGGCGAAGAAAAACAAACTTCACATTAATAAAAAAGCTTGCATTCTAAAAACATTATAAGGTACTGCTATGAGGGGTTATAGATCTGTATGACATCTTTTCATTTTAATGTTCTTGATGGACCCCCTTGAAACTTGCAGAGCCAAAGGAAATTGTATGGCTGGGTAAGCAGTAATGTTCTCTCAAAAAGGTATTGATGGCACAATAAAACTGTTATTGCTGAGCGAGAGACACCTCACCGGTCATTAATGTCTGGTTAATTTATATCACACACAAAGATGAAGTCTCTACAGTGGAGATAGCACTTTGATTGTCTGGGTGAGGGTTAAACTGTGTTATGTCATAATTATTCTATAGATTTATTTACACTGAACAAAATTATAAATGCGTTGCTTTTGTTTTTGCCCCCATTCATCATGAGCTGAACTCAAAGATCTAAGACTTTCTTTATGTACACAAAAGGCGTATTTCTCTCAAATATGGTTCACAAATCTGTCAAAATCTGTGTTAGTGAGCACTTCTCCTTTGCCGAGATAATCCATCCACCTCATAGGTGTGGCATATCAAGATGCTGATCAGACAGCATGGGTATTGCACAGGTGTGGCTTAGGCTGGCCACAATAAAAGGCCACTTGAAACATATACAAAGTACATATAGAAAGTCTTAGATCTTTGAGTCCAGCTCATGATGAGTGGGGTCAAAAACAAGTGTTGCACTTAATATAATATAATAATTTTGTTCAGTGTATGTACTCTGGCTTTGTGCATATTGGTTTTCCTACTGTCATTTGCTCCTACATTTATAGAGAAGAAGGAGGTGACCCAGAGTCTGGAGAACTACACATCCAAGTGTCCAGGTGGAATGGAGGTCATCACGCTTCCTGATGGCCTGAAGCTCCCTCCGGTCCCCTTTACAAAACTCCCCATTGTCCGGTAAGAAAGGAGTGTGAGTTATTGTTACTTTCATGTATGTTGTCACATGTTTGCTAGATGCCATCTAAATTAGAAATCTGGGGCAATTATACCATTGCCACATGAAAGTTTGGCAGTTAGTTAGCCATTACTGCTAAAAGATTGTGTGGAACATGAAAAAGCTCTGAACATATAATTGATGCTTTTAATGTAAATTGCTTTGAAATTAGGCTCTCCATTAATCTTTCATGGAATGTTAATTTAAAAACCATTTCTCAAATTGGGATTTATCCTCTTTTAAAATTTTTCAACTGGAAATTCATATTGTCAACAAATCCCATTTAAAAAAAACAAAAAAACCCCCACAATTATTTTGTCTCCATACTATCCAAATTCTCCAGCCTGTCATTGGCATTCATACGGTACATCTTGAAAATAGGTCTAAAATGGGGCATAATTATTTACTTTTATTTTAAAAATAGATTTAATAAAACTGCTGGACACTTTAGTTTTTATACGGTCTAAGGGACTGCTATATATTCACTGGGGACTATCCCGATGCAAGTCCTATAATATCGGGTATTTGCCTAATCAAACATAAAATTTCATTTTGTTCAGTTACCAGGTTGCTCTTGGAATTGACATTAGTGACAACTGATATGGCCTTTTTAACGGGCAGAAGGGACGTCATCGCTGGTTAAAATGAGAAGCTGCTAGCTGAATGTTTGGACTCTTCTCTTAGCTAGTGAGAAGGAAAGATTCATTAGCATCAGGGTTTAGTAAATCCCTGTATATTGCATCTGTATCTGAACTCAGAGTCGGGCACCGTTGCACCCAGATCATTTTTTACATTCACGCACAAAATAGTTGAAGACACATGATGACCTGAAAAAATTAAATCTTGCTCTGCATGAATGAAGAAATAACTTTAACTTTACATTTACTCATTTGGCTGATGCTTTATCCAAAGCGACTTACATTTAAGTAACAACATCAGCATCAGGAAAGTAAGAGATCTACAAGTGACAATAGATACGAGTAACAGCAGTAGTAAATACTAGTAAGAGCTATTAGCGCATTTGTCATTAATGGGATAGATACCTAGGGGAAGAAGTAAGAGTTAACAAATCAATACAAAATAATTGGAGAAAGAAGAAGAAAAAGAAGAATAGATAGAAGAAGTCCAGGTTAGAGGTGTTATAAGAGGTAGTGTTCTCGGAAGAGAAGGGTTTTCAAGAGCTTCTTGAAGAGGGACGCCCTGCTCTGATATAACTAATTGATAATTATTTCTAATTATATCTGTAATTGCTGTATGTGTAAGAAACCATTGATTCTCCAAGGGCTTGTTAGTTTTATCACCAAAAGTTGTTTAATTACCAGAGCTGCACACTCACCTCTAATGACACAGGCTGTTAGGGGTCAGTAACAGGAATTCATTATTCACGAGCTAGTACTGTGATTGGCTGGTAGTATTGCTTCCCTCAAGAGAAAAAACGAAACAAACCAAACCACCTTCAGAGTTATAGGTGATACTGAGTGTAGTGGTAGTTGACAGTGGCTTGTTTAAATGGTGTCATTTTAAAAAAACACATAAAAAAAGTGAGGAAACCAGTTTCCCTAGTGACAGCTATCAGTGCTCACATGAATTCACAAGCTATAGAATTGTTCTGCAGTGAAAACCAGGGTTGTGATTCTCTGAATAAAACATTTTCATCCTTCGAACCTCGAAAGTACAGATTTAGAAGGAGCTCACGAAGGCAGCTGGACTGTTCTACCAGATATCTTTAGAGGGCTCAGAGTTTTTTGAGTGTGAAAATAAGCAGGTTATGTAGGTTCTTTTGCACATACTGCAGTTAGTAGGCTACTGTGGAAGCAGACGTGCTGGAGAGCTGGAAACAAACCAGGAGAAACCAGGCGTTGTAAAAGTAAAAAAAGTACAACTTTCTCTCATCGTGCCTTCGACTCTTTGATTGTACAAGTCATTAGTGCCTAACTGTAAAGGCTTTTATTGTGAAATGCTTGACATATTAACGAGCAACAGTAACCTTCCTGCAGAACTGCAGTTTCAGATGTGCAGAAGTCTTTGTCTTCTAGATTACATTGTCATGGTTTCTGTGAATGAGTTAATAGGCCCCTGTTCCCCGAAACTGAGGAGTACACACTTTCTTCAAGTGTCTGTACTTCTGTTTTTATTGGTTTGCTGACTTTGTAACCTTTAACAAATAGTTGTATTATAAATCTCCTGCACTATACTGTTATAATCACGAATATTTATCACAAACACTTGGATTATACTGCCTATGCTGCTGTAATTCTAAATCTACACCGACTAACTTACTCTGTGAATTACACATCAAAACTTAACCATTTTTTTCCTTTAAAAAGAGGAGGTAATCATTTTTTCTGCCAAATGTGCGTTAAATGCAGTTGGGAAATAATACTAACTCGTGTCATTGTTGTGCTTTTTCCTGTGATGCCCAAACTAGATCAGTGAAGCTCCTCAATCTGCCAGTCAGTCTGTGTCCTCACAAAGTGAAAGGCCTGCTGGGACAGAATATGTCCACTGCCAGCCCTTTCATCTACTCACCGATCATCATGCACAACAGAGGAGAGGAGCGTTGCAAGAAGATTGGTAAGCAAACGTCAACGTACTGTACATTCTCACACACGTACAAGCCCACCGCCATTTGGGTTTGTTGATCATAAAGATTTATCCTCCACATAAATGTGAAATGACTGAGATTTAAATGCTGACTTTCAGCTTAAATTTCATCATGTAATAGGCATTTTTTTATGAAGTCATTCGATGTTAGTTGACCAAAGGTTATTGAACCTGTTACCTAAAGAATACAGACTGGACCAAATCACAACTTCTCTTTGAATCTTCTCATCTCCCTTCCCCGCTTCCCTCCGCCTGTTCATGACCTTGATTGAGCATCGTTGATCCTTGCTGAAGACGGGTCCATATATTAAAATGTCCAACAGACCTCTTGACCAATATTTAGTGTTAAATCATGTGGACCAGGTTTCCAGTGCTGAACTGTAATCTTCTTGGCTGCAGTCGAACATGCAAGCTGTTTTTTTTTGTGGAAATCATTTCTGATTTATGCTAGATGCTCCATGCTGTGTAAGCCGCTACTAGCACAACACACCCGAATCTCCGGCCGAACTGTCAGGGGTCTGAGTTGCACTGTGGGTAATGTAGGTAGCATATTTTGACAAGAAAGAATGCATTGAAAAAAGATGATATCTCTGGTGCTACAGCATCGATTTTGTTCATTTAAAAAAGGAAAAAAAAAACCCTCCATTGTGAGTCTGACCATGTTGTAGAAGTGCAATGCTAAATGCTCATGATGAGTACGATTCAAAGGGCAGCAATGCAATGACAAAACGTTTATTGATTCATCTTTAATTTCACATCATTTTGGACCATTACTATTACCATATCTGTGTACAAATAGTTGGCAAAGTTAGAGCAGATCATAAATATACAACACCCCAAAAGCTTGGAAAAAGTCATCTAGTTGCTTTTGATGCTCTCCACAATGATTTTACATCCATGGCCCTTCACACAAGCCATTTTGGGCCTTATCACCTAAGCCTTATAACTGCAGAATCTAGGGATGCACCAAAATTAAAATTGTTGGCTGAAGCAGAAACCGAATATAATTAAAAAATTTACAGAGCACCAAAAAAGTACATTCACATTTTTTCCATTTATTTTTCCTATTTTTCTTTTTTTTTACCATTGCATAAATTTAATAGTCAAAATGTGCTTTTTACGCTTTGTTTCCCAAAGGATTTGGAGAGACTATGACCCCGAGAGGGTCCGGTAAAGTAAATTACATGTGTCCATTTACTTTTAATGGACACATGTAATATGTTTTATACTTTCTGTGAATATAATCCAATTAAGCTTTTTTTTCCATACTATATAGACACCTTATTTTGAAAACCGGACGTGGTCACATGTGTATCCTCGCTCTAAATTCATGTCTGACCCAATTTGATAAATAATTTTGTATGTGGTTCTCGTACGGCGTAACATGAAGACTTCACAGCCTCTCTTCAGGTAGGACTCTCTGCAACACTTGTCTTTGTAAAGAGAGAAACTGACAGGATAAAGTCTCTCTCCGTTTCAGTGGATTTACCATAAATGCTTAAATATGCGTGCACTCCAAATTTAGGTGTGGCTAGCTGAGAATCGCCTTCTCACAGACGAGTGACACTAAAAGTGGGTCAGACAGTTTGTTGCCTTTTTTCCCCAATTGTTTGGTAAAATTTATTCGGTCTTTTGACGTATTAGACCGAACACTGAAAGTGCTGTTTTTGCCATTTTTGGATGGACATTCAGTCCATCCCTAGCAGAATCATTATATATAGGACTGTTCATGTTTGCCTTTTGTGTCTTAATTTACAGGTTAATGTTAATCTTTTCATCTGCTCTGCAAGCTTTCATAGTCACTTTCTGCTGCGCTCTCTCATTTGCTCACCCACACACTCGCTACACACATTACGCACTGTCCAATTAACATAGAAAATAGATTTTTGACATTTGTGAATGAATTCAGAATTGTCCATGTTGCGATGCATTTAAGAATCAATTTTTTCCCCCAGCCCCAAATTTGATTGTTTGGTTGAACATCCTTAGCAGTCCTTGACTGGCTGAAGTCTCTCACCCGTTGACATTAGTAGTATTTTCACTTAGATTGTGGTTGCTCCTTAATTGGATGGATGGTTTATGTTCTTGGGAATATTCTAGTTCCTCTTTCATTGATATTGCTAACATCCTATCATGGCAGAAACAAGAAGGATTCCTTCTGGGGATATCATTGCACTGGCTTTTGATGGAACCCCAGTCAGTCTCTTGAGATAAGTCTCTCGACTCCAGGCTTATCTCTGTTTCCCTGTCAAACTAGATGACTGTCACTTCCACCTTAATGATGATATTGGCCAGCTGCTGTCATTTGTCTCTGATGGTATGTCTGCAATAACTGTAGATATCCAATGTATGAGGTATACATAAATACTGTAAGATTTCTTTGTCCACAGACTAACAAGTCAGCTTCAGGTTGTAGACAACAGCAACATGTTGCCAGTGCTGAGTCAGGGACAGCATGCCGGGCCCCCTTTATCTCTTAGCACTTTGAAGCCCTTTGAGGTCCGTCCCTGGCCCTTTGAAGCAGAAGTTTCAGTCTTTTGTGTCAGAGTATATTTTTATCAAAGCGTAGTTGTGAAATCAATACCCAGCCTAACTCACAGAGCAATTCATGGAAAATATGACAAATACTGATGCCATTTGTAATATAGTCAGTCGGGTTTGTAATGTAATAATGGTGCTGCTTTCACTGCAGCTTTTTGTCATTTACATTAGTATTCTTTCCCTGTTTTTTCATTTTGTCATGTCGTTTTGTCATTTAAATTGTTGCTTGTTTTTGTTAGTCTGGGTCTGACTAATAACCAAAGCCTTTGAGTAGTTTGTGTCTTCTTTGCTTGCGTTAGAAAACTGCTTCTTTTTTTATGTGCTTTTCATGCTGATATTAGTCTATAATTTATGTGAAAACGTCAACCTATATTACTCATCGGGTTATTAGCATTTTTGTTTAGATTTTGCACTGATATAACCATTTTATTGTTAGTAGGTTACCACATTGTTACCAAATATAACTATAATATCACTAACTAGTTTTGGTATCTTTAAATGTGTTTCCCTATTATTCCACATTGTTTGTGGCCTCTCATTTTCCAGTTACATACATTTTAATGTAATATTACCCAGACATACCCATTGTAAATAGCAAGATATTACGTGTTTATTGCTTTGGTGATTACATAGTAGTACTTATTACCTCTTTATTATCCAACTATTATTATCATGTCTTTAACAAGCTGTAATGTAAAGCAAACAGCCAATACCCATACCCTCAAGTTGCTCTTTTCTTTTGATTAGGATATACAGATGTTGAAAGACAGATATTCCTCTGGTGCAGTATGGCGTTGTGAGGCTTTGGAGATTAATTCAAACATGCCTTTCCCTCTCAGTCCGTCTGCCTCTGGGGGGCTAGCGGCCAGCTAACAAAGTTAAGATTCTCTCTAAATTCCTTCAAGGCATCTCCCAGCACGCCAGAACTGTAGAAACCAAGTCTTTGAACAATGGGTCAACTGCGCACATGCATTCATCACACAGTGGCCACTTGCGGGCTTGGCCTATCATATAGAACACAGTATTATTTCTGATTTCACAGACAATTGCAGACAGGGCTGTATGAAATCAGCCGCAACCTTATTTGCCCTAATTAATGTCCTAACACAACTATTTAACCTGAAAAATATTTGGGTGTAGTATGTTCTTGCCATGTCGTCATTGAAATGCGCACTGTAGGAAGATTCTTGAGGACTTCATTATTCTCCCATATGTGCCAGGGTGTAAACCTTTACAGCTTTAGAGTAAACTATCCCTTCCCACTCATTCATTTAACTGATGGGGAACCAAAATCTTTAGTATTCTGTGCTTGGCTCTGGCAATTGAGGTGTGTGTGTGTGTGTGTGTGTGTGTGTGTGTGTGTGTGTGGACACTCACAATATATGTGCATGTATTTTCTTGCTCTTCAAGTCACATGCTATGAATCAGGTTGATGTTCAGACATAAAAGAAGGGGTCCTCTAATGGGAGACTGTTTTCCCTATAATTGCTCTGAGGCTCAATTTTAAGAAGTGTGTAGTCTACGGCTATCCATTCTCTTTGATGTGGGTGATAGGCTATCTATTACAGTGGTATATGGGCGTACAGGGAGGTCAATTTACTTCCTCTTCATCTAGTCTTCATAGGGGAAGCAGGGACACCGTGCGGTCTTTAAGGGCTTGGACAATTACACATTTTCTATTGTTTTCGCTCTGTATACCGGGTCTTTCCTGGCTCCAAATGAGGCTCTGATACTATCCAGTTACGTGCACAAACATGCATGTGCACCGTGTCCTCAACTGGCTCTAGCAAACACTTTTTACAAGCAAAGTGTTTTAATAATTATATAATTGACAATTATTATGTTAATACAACATAAAAGCTAGTGTATTAATTTACAGTATACAAACAGGAAGATGTTGATAACATCAGCTGTTATTTTCATTTATACATCACAGGTCCTCTTGCAGTGTAATAAATGTGAATTCCTGGATATTAAATACAAAATATCACCTGCAATTTTCTGTAGCGGTTCCACTAATATTTGTTCTTACTAAAGCATGTCACACGCCATGGTTAAGCTCTGTTTGAGACTAAGAACACAACTACAAATACTGATATACTGAATATTCTGCTAGCAAAACATAATTTATGTAGACCTCCTGTTTTTGAACCATTTAAAACTGAATTAAAAAAATAAGTCATCCCCTTCTCATACTTTAACAAGACACTTTTTTTAATCTATCTTCAGTCTTTTTGTTTATCTTACTTCCTAATAAAAATATTTTGCGTTTATCAGTATATGTGGCAGTCATGTTCTCAGGTATGGGTACTGAACTTTTGTGTTTGATAAAGTGCAAAAAAAGTCAGTCACACATTGTTCACAAACACAGACTGCCATTTGCAACAGCGTTATCAAATACCTGCTGGTTATATACATTAAAACATGGAACTGCAGGGAAAATGAGTATTTTTTTCTTTTTTCTTTAGTGATTATTGTTGCTGTGTAGACCTTACCAGCGGAATCCCTGTGGTCCAGCATTTTTCTTCTTCTCTGGACGTTTTGGCAGCGTCTTTCCCAGTGCACTGTGCTGGTTACGATACAGCATCACCACTGCGTAGTGCCACAATTTGCATACAAGCGACAGAACCCTTGTTAGAAAATACTGTTTACCATGAAGACACCAGTTAGAGTTTTGCAGAGATCAAATCTGGCAGAGGTGGCAACCACATAATTCTCTCTTCAGGAAAAACCCTGGTACAACTATGTATGTATGTACTACTAAGTATAAATTACTGACTTGAGGGTGTTCATATCCATAGTAAGTTGAGCAGTGTCGGACTTGTTTCATACACTGTCTCCTAATTTTAGAATAATATAGCTGGGCAGTGATCCTCAAACGTGTTTTTAGGGCCAAACAGTGGAAAGATCTTGGCTAAGTCACCTGACCTCAGTCCAACAGAGCGTGTTACACTGGCTAAAATCCAGATTGAAGGCAAAAGATTAATTAATGTCGGCATTTGGCCTCACAGGGCCTGTAGTAGAGACAGATGATTGTTTCCATTGGCCAAAGTTCCCAGAATCAGAAATACTATACATACATGTAAGAAACATCTCTAATTGTTAATTATTATACCCATTCAAGCTTTCAGCATGTTATTTTGTGGCCTAGTTTCTCTTTCAGAATCACACAGTGGGACAGCATCATGATTTATCAAGATAAATAAATCCTGAGTGGCCAGGCAGCCTTGATGTCAGTTCGCCCCAGTGGCCACCCATGGTATTGCAACACAAAATCCTGTGGTGTTGTGTGTGTGCTGTGGCCCAAGAATACATTTTTTTTAACACAAACCACCATTATGAAATAGACATATGTAAAACTGGTGAAAGGACACCCCAACTGCAAACAATATAATTGAATACTGAGTTTTTAAACCATGGTAGTTAATTTGCAAAACTTTCCCAATAGAACGAACGAACACCAGAAAGCTGATGTTTTGTGTTTAATTCAGATGAATGAGCGCCAACTTGGAGTTCGGTATGTTGGCATGCAGTTCTTATAATACATCCACAGTCAGCATGATGGTCAGGGAAAAACCAGCTGGATATTTCAGATTGCTGCCATGTTGGGGCAAAAAAGGCCCCTATCTAAGGCTCCTTTCAGACCAATAAGTTGTGTAGCAATTTAAAAAAAATAAATCTGGATCAACTGTTGCTGCAACGCAATGCAACTTCATCCATCAAGTCTTACATGTTTGATAGAGGACCCGATTGTTGAGACAAAATAATGAATGAAATGCCAAAAAGATCCCCAGTCAGACTCGTCAATGGACATTTTGAATACATGGTCAGCATCTTTAACCCCTAGGTCACTGGTACAGCCGATACAGACATCACACATACATAAAAACATATGAAATCATGGCAGTGGGACTTGACTCAGGATTATTTTATCAAGCTACTATTTCTAAAGTCGAACAGATAAAGCATGGGCTGTTTAAATTCTTCTATTTACAGAATTAACTAAATGTCCTCCAGAAATGCGTCTCCATCTCAGGCTCTAATGACTCGTAATTTCAAACAAGCTGAGAAGCTCAACTTTATGTTTGAATATTTTCCCCTACTCTGAGGTCGCTTCACTTCACATGGGTGATTTTTGCTCCACTGCCCAGGCGTGGTGTGCATGTATTATTCAGTATAAATAAGATTAATCCTGCTGATAGGTTTACAAAATATTTCTCTGTAGGATGCAATCGAAGCAGTAAACATCTTCAGTTCTGTCTCTGGTCAATAAAAGATGATTTTCACAGCACACGAGAGACAGTTTGACAAAATAATTTAACTAACCATGCACTGAGTCAAAACATTCATTATTGCTTTGCACGCTGCCGTTTCAAAGAGCTGAAGTCTTTGGAGATCTGTGCAGAAGCTCAGCGGCCACTTGAAGAGTTTGGACTGAGGCAACACAAATGGCAGCAATCCACTTGTTTCTCTATTTTCTGAGGTATATTTCACACTTAATTGGCTGGCTATGAGTGCATGCCTCTGAGCCAGACCTGAGGTTGTGTGGGTCTTTCAAGACATTCATTTCGTATCTTTCTTTTGACTGACTTAATTTCCCAAGGTGCCTGGCTAGAGTTTGCCTTCTATAAATCTCTTTACTGCCAGCGTCTGAGCTGGGATTTTTAGGCTCTCTTTTGCAAGTTTATGTACAGCAATGGACTCTCCAAATGGACTAGAATAATTTACATTTCAAAATGGAGATGGGTACGGCTACAGTGGGACTAAAGTAACTTTTCAATCCAAAAACCTTTAAACAACTCATTGAGGAATGATGGATGCTGCAGTGCAGAGCTGTTATTTCATCCCCCCCCCCCCCCCCCCCCAAAAAAAAAGTTGTTTCTAATATTCAAGTTTTCTCTGAGGATATCAAGAACTGCAGCTTTTCTTTGAATCTTTTCCTAATGTTTGACCTTGAATACAGCACCCATAATGCAATACAAACTTGCCTTTTAGAGTTTATGTTTCTCTGGACTCAGGTCCTAACATAATTTGATCTAATTGTACCTTCTGTTAGCTCGCCACAATAGTTTGGTAAATTTCATTCTTTCAACTAACAATGACCCATTGAAATCATCCTATTATGCCTTACAGCTGTAGCATCAGTTCAAATCATTACATTTGAAAAAAAAAAAATAAATAAAAATAAAAATGTATATAGATTACATGGCCCAAAGTATGTCTACACCCGCTCATTACACCTATATGTGATTACTGAACATCTTATTCCAAAAACATGTGCTTTAACATGCTGCGAAAAAATAACACCCGCAGGTTCATCCAAGGCAAAAACGTTGAACCTGGCTCAACTTTTGCTAGACTATCAAATACGAGCTGGCGCACATTTCTGGAATACTACTTTGTGACGTGTATTTTACTGTTTACTTTTGGATCGTTGCAATGAAAAATAAAATGGTTTCTGTGGTGATAACATTGCAGAGTAGAATCCTTCCTCATAGGTCATAAACTGCTGTACGGGACTTATCATCTCATTGGCCTTCAGACTCATGAATACGTTACTCCAATTTGTGCATCATAGTTCATCATCTTACTGGTCCCAGAATCAACACTTTTTTCTTACACATGGCTAGTTTTGGTCAGAGCGCCCACTTGGTGAAAACGGCACTAATGTTGAATGGAAAATTTGTAATCTGTAAAAAAGCAAACAAACAACCTAATCGTACAAATGACACGTTGTGGTTTCAGGAGGAGTTATTTACCAGACTGTTTCTTGGCAGGGCACATTCTCAGCTGACAACGAGTAACTGTGAACTGCTCTGGGCCAAGAAATAATCTGGCATGGGGCACTTGTATGGTTTAGGGGTTAAGACGCCGAACATGAGCCGCAATGTCCTGATTCGAATCTGGCATAAAATGTTACAAAAAACTAATAAAAAATAAACAAAAAACGAAGAAACCGGCACATACCCCTTTTACTGTTTTTATGGAAAAAGAGCTTTAGAGGGTTTTAGTTGGATTTTGTTACCTTTAGACATAGCCAGGCCAGCTGTTTATGCCTGTTTCCAGTCTTTCAGGTTTACAGTTACACTGAAATGCTTCCTTGCTGGGAGTTGTATGAAGCTAGAGCTAGCAGGGGATTAGCTTAGTTTTGCACACAAGTCCATGTAAAAACTACAAATTGGTAATTTTACATTTCTGTTTGTGTGTGTTAATTGAACAAACAATGGAATGTGTTAATTTGTCAAATTTAGGAGTAAAACTCAGGAGAGAGCCAGCTGCTGGCTGTGGATTTATTTTGAATGGACAGATTTGAAAGTGGTATCATTCTTCCCATCTAACTCGTGGCAAGGAAGCAAATGAGCGTATTTCCCAAAATGTCAAACTGTTTAAAGATACTTTAAAGAAGCCTGGTGCAACTGAAGTGTAACAAACTGGATGAGCTTACAGGCGTTCTGTGATTATTCAGGAAGATTTTATTTATTTTATATTCTATAATTTACATCATCTATCACTGACTTTTGGTCTTTAAAAGCAATGTAGCTTAATGGTGTAGCTCAGCTCATTAATTATAAATGGGTTTAAATACCACTGACATCTTCATTCTAATCTTTTATCTCATTTTCTTTTCCCAGACTTCCAGTGGGTTCAAGGAGATGTTTGTGAAGTGCAGCTCATGGTCTACAACCCCATGCCTTATGAACTTCGTGTGGAGAACATGGTCAGTGAAAGTTATTACACATAAACTTCAAATGTACTGTAATAGCATGCTTTAAAGGAGAATCAGTGGTTTAAATCAGAATATTTGAATATCTAGCCACTGCTTTGTGAAAACAGGAGGTTGCTGACACACTTGTCTCGCTGTAGTAATAGAAACAGTCCCTCTGGACCCACCTAAGAATTGCAACAGTGATAATGCTTTGTAGTCATCCTTGATAGCCTTATTAAGGTCCCTTAAAAGCTTTTTTGACAGTTTAATACTGTAATGATTGTAAGAGATGGTGAGAACAAACCCTTCTCGCTCCTGACAGTAAGAAAACAGCACTAGGGAGAGGCACACCCCCTCTAGTGCCATTACTTTTTATGTTTTCACACACCATCCTGTCAGACCAGATAGGTTCTATATTGAGGTAAGCGTAAGACCATTTGCTCTTCTTTTTTGTGCAAAATAAAGTTCGGAAAGAGCCATCAGACATCAGGGAGTCCGGTTTAATTGTATTCTTTAATGGCTTCTTGGTGGCTGCAGCTTTTTACATTTACCACATTTCCTTATTAAAGGACCTCCCACTGTAACGCAGACCTACACTTCACGACATCCAATTATGTACTTTGTCATTCCCTTTCCTCTCCTTTTCAAACGCACACATCCACACACGCACCAGTTGAGCCACTTTATCAGGTTAAAGGGTGCAAAGGATTGCCAAATAAATTGCTGTTCTTCCTGCTCAGTGCTGTTTCTGTTTTTGCAATGACGTTGGACAATGCAAAGCAATCATCAGGCTCAATAAAAGGCCAGCGGGGAGAGGTCTACTTTCAGCTGCTAGGTAGAGAACAGTGGCACATGCAGGTTCGCGTGCAATATACTACCTGTCAAAAGTGATGTTGCCTTTAATTACTTGGAAAGTCGAGCACAAATTGCTATGAAAGTTTCGTGGCAGTGTGTGAACGGAGACAGTGGCTTCTTAATTGTGGCGGCTTTCTCAGAGCTGATGCCAAACAGACTTGAACAGGTCTTGCTGGTTGATTTATCCAAACCGCATCGTCTGATAACGGCACATGCTGTTGCAGACATAAGAAATCCAGGCGGCCCCCAGTTTCGAACATCTGGAAGGTGTTTAAACTGGAGGAATAATCACCAGCCTGTTGACTCTGAGTGTGTATTAAAGCTCCAGTGAGCCAAATTTGTGTCTGATAAATATCATATTTTTATAAATATCATATATATATATGGAAAAGTGTTCCATGCCTCCAAATATACAGTAGTTGACTGTCACCATTGAAAATATTGATTCAGAACTTGAATAACACATACATGCTGTGTTAAGTTTACTGACATGTACATTAGCTCACAAATGATTCATATATTAGTTGATAAACACATATTTAAAAATTTTGATACTCAGTTAATCAAAATCATCAAAATTCTAAACATTTGCTATTTCCAGCTTGGACTACTGTCACAATGCAAAGATGCCACCTTGGACTTTCCCCAATATGCACTCACCTTCATATGTTAAAGTTGGGGTTTGAAAGTATCCATCTGAAGAAATCCCACCCACTCTCTGCAGGCCTCCCTCCAAAGCCACTCCCCCAATACACATTTTCATGTGCAGTGCAGGGGCAGAGTGTGCTCTAGTAGGCACATTCAGAGTGAATAATCATACAGTACTGTGCAAATGGTTTAGGCAGGTGTGGAAAATGCTGTAAAGTAAGAATGCTTTCAGAAATATATATGTTAATAAATTGTGTTTATCAGTCAACTAAATGCAAAGTGAGTGAACAGAAGAAAAGTATAAATCGAATCAATATTTGGTGTGACCACCCGTTGCCTTCAAAACAGCATCAGTTCTTCTAGGTACACTTCAGCATAGTTTTTGAAGCAACTCTGCAGGTAGGTTGGCCCAAACATCTTGGAGAGCTCCCCACACTTTTTCTGTGGATTTAGGCAACCTCAGTTTCTTCTCTCTCTTAAGGTAATCCCAGACAGACTCGATGATGTTGAGATCAGAGCTCTGCGGGCGCCATACTATTACTTCCAGGACTTCTTTACGCTGAAGATAGTCCTTAATGACTTCCACTGTATGGTTGGGGTCTTTGTCCTGATGTAGAATAAATCAGATGCCTCCCTGATGTTATTGCATGATGAATGGTATTGAATGAATATTCTGACTAAATCCCCAACTGCTGTAGAGTACTGAAATGCTACTCCAAACTTGCAAGAACCTCCACTATGCTTCACAGTTGCCTGCAGACACTCATTCTTGTACTGCTCCTCAGCACTGCGCAGTAAATGGCAGGTTGAACAGGGCTAATTAAAAAGGTTGGTATAAGCTTCAAATGTCAGTACAAAAAGAATTGACCATAAATAAAAGAGGAAAGTAAATAAATAACAAATGGCCAACTGCCATCTTAATCTTCAATTACTATATCATTTTAATTTAAGATAACCACATTATTAAAAAAATAACCAACAAATATTTATTTATTATGAAAATAATTATTAGTTGCAGCCAAGTCCCCAGGAATATTGTTGGGCTGGACAGTGATTTTACAGTAGTGGCCCCAGTCAGAATTGCACGTGACGCACTTCACAATCATTACAGAAAATAAATGACTTTTTTTCTGATTGTTACAAAACTGCTAAATGACTCAGTGAGTGTACAAAATAAAATTGCCATACAAGTGAAAATGTTTTGAAGAGTTATATCAGTAAATCATTTTTTGTGGCATTCACGTGTGTGAGGAGTTAGCAGGCTCAGCAGCAGAAGGACTCTGCAAAAGCCTGAAGAGCCTGCCTGGCGTGTGCACTTGATGAGTAATTTGAATTGTGCCATCTGAGTTCGGGAAGTTCCAGTACTTCTCACAACATCTATAAGTTGTGTCCGTGAGGTGAAACAGTCAAGCAGGCAAGGTCAGATAGTGATGAGGACATCATTAACTCAGGTAACTACAGGTGAATTGATCAGGCAAACACACAGATGGAGGCTGAAGCCCTTCGTAGCTCCATGGCAGCTGGGAACCTCAGGTGGTGTTTTAGAGTCATGCAGGTGGAGACAGACAGGGTGACGCAAGCTGCCGAGAGCTCCTCTGTACCCCAGACAAAGTGACTGCCTCTAGACCGGAGCAACCATCCATCCACTGTACATAAACTAGCACTCTGAAAAACACAGGGAAACTAACACACACGCACACACAATGTCACTTTCCAGTCTTCCTGCACCAAGGTGACCCTGTAGTTTGGCAAGACAGCCCCCCCCCCCCCCCCCCCCCCCCCCCCTTCTCAGTCACCACACAACTTCAGCACTAATACCCAGCTTTGCTTTGCTTTGTGCATTATTGATTTTCTATTAAAGTGGTGCTTTTACCACAACCCCCACCACTACCCTTTCATTTTCAGAGGGGTCACTGGCAGATGCTTGTGTCATTCTCCCCCACAAACAAGTGTGGGATATTTATTTGCTTTTTCTCAAAACGACAAATGACACTTTTAGTTCTGTCTCTCAATTACTGAACTTAGGTCAGCTGACTTATTTGCAGTAAAGATGGATTCATCCTTTCTTTCAATAATGAAACAACTGTAATAACATTAATAACAATAAAACAAACTGTTTATTTAATGTGCAGTGTTGAAATTTTGAGCCAAATTAATACCAAGAGAAATTCCAGTCTTGGGACTCTGTTCATTGTGTTGTCTTGCTTTCCCCGCATGATGGTTTTTGTTGCTTTCTGATGTGCAGTTATGTGCCAGAACAAAGAAATAATCACAGTCATAAATAAGAATTATACCATTATCAAAATATTTGTTAAAGCAAAATAAAAGGTTAACTGCATACTGTCAGTGTTGTACAGCTCATTGAAGCTCAAACAATACAATTCACTTGCTCTAATCATTTTTGTTCATTAAAGAGGCTAATTTTCAAGGCTGAATACAAATGAACTCTTTCTAGTAGGTTAACACTGATACTTCTATTTTCCAACAAAGCCGTATAATGTGAAGTGAAAGCAAGGACAGTTTAAATCACAGCCGAGGTAGCTCAGAGACTCAGCTCTTCGGCAGCCTTCCCTCTAGTGAGGTAGTGTCTGCTGTTAGGGATTGATGCAGTCATTACGTCACCTTAGTCTGCCTCGTGCACCCAGGCAGTGTGTACTGGGAATGTAAATAGTGTCATTCTGAGGGGGCATGAGTACACATTCAAAGAAAACTTTAAAGCCACATGAAGGACTTTTCTGTCAAAAGGGACTTAGTTGATATAGCCTGTTTTTGTCGCTGCAGCCAATTTGACAACTATACTCTGTGTACTTCAAATGTATGCATTAATAAAATATTTTTTTATCATAGCTTATTAAGATTGTACAGTTGCCGTCACAGCCCGTAACAGTGGTCGTACAGGCGAGCAGAAATCACATTAGTGTTGGACTGCTGCGGTACCTAGTTTCAGATGAGAAAGTCTTCTCAAAGAAAATTTCCAGACACATGAGTAGACTGCACAAATAGAAGGACAAGTACCAGACACGCTCCTTTCAGCAAATACCACAGAAATGCATGGATATCTGCAATTAAAAGTGAGATGTTGGGGTCAGAAAACTAAAGAAAAGACCATTGCTGTGGTTGAGTTTGGAGCCGAGAGTTCACGGGCCAAATCCCTGCTAAACTAACAACATCCTCAACTGAATTTTAAGTTTGGAGCTCATCATAAAATGTTACCATACCACACGCTTTACTAAGTGGGTGAAAATCATAGACGTTACACCTGCTTAATATTGAACACTGTTACTTAGAGCATTTTGGCACCCCTATTGTGTCACTAGACTCTCCTCATTCAAATAAATGATGGCGCTGCGTTATCTCAAGCAGTGTTGTTAAAAGGGGTGTTTCTTTGGGAAACTTCATGTTGGATTTGTTAAAGTATGAGTAATGGTATGTAATAAGTATGGGAGCGTACCACTCAGGAACCTCCATTAAGTTACCAAAGTACCGTCATTACGACGTTGCTATCTTTAGGACAGACCAGGTGTCACATACATGCATTTCCCTTATTATACCACTGCATCTCTATGTAGCACTTTAGAGCTCTGAGATAAGTGGTATGAGACTAGAAACTCCTTTAAATGATTGTTTCTTTAAAAAGCTATTAATTTTGCACTGCAGTTCATGGACCTGGTGCATTGTTTCTGACCTTTAAGCTTGTGCTTGGAGATAAATCAGGTCAACAAGTAAATACTGTATGTCTCGATTGCTCTTTCAGGACGTCTTAATTGTTCTGGCCAGATACGAGGTCATATTTAAAATAATTTTATCATGAAAAGTGTATTACAACCTGGGTTTTACTTTCAATCATTTCGAAAGTTTAAATTTTTTGCTGTCCTTCATATGAGTAATAATAATTCTACGTTTACCAGTTTAATTGCTGACGTCTGGGAACGCAGTGACAAGGCTAAAAAGAAATCTGACCGTTTAAGAAACAACTTGTTTGATTGTCTGGCCATGTTCCCATTGCGTACAATGTCATTGAAACCGATAGAAATGATGGTCAGAACTGAGATAACAAGACCCAAGTTGTAAGAAACTAGAATGAGCCTTGGAGCAATTACAAGATATAATTGGTATTTCGGAGAGTATTCAGATTCATTCAAAATTACCCTTTGGACCGGGAGCTCTAGATTTCTCAATGCATAAAAAAATCTTGGCATGCGATATTCTGGTCTCTGCAGTGCTTAGTGGGAATTTGGACTGCTGAATTTGAAACCTGTCTCATCCCCCTTCCTTCTGTGTTATGATCTGTAGGACTTATTTTCAGTCACTTTTCAGGGACACGTGGCTCAAGTGGCCATTTCCCACGGAGAGCAATTTTCTCCAATGGAAATGGCCATCTCATGCTGACAGAGATTTAATCTTTAGGACATCGTGGGCAGATTAAGATGACGAATCACATGCAATAGCTGGAGAGATACTTCACAGTGAACTGTCGGTTACTGGTGAATTAGACAGCTGCACATCACTCTGCTTTTTTCAGAAAGAAAACTAATGGGGTCCATGTTAGCATGTAGTGCACAAAGAGTCAAATGAGATTTGAGATGATTATTTGTAGAAGCCTCATAATCAGTTTTGTACCAATTGTTTTACTAGTTATGTTTTTTTTCTGGCTTTGAAAAATAGCTGATATCTGCACAAAACATTGTCACTAAAGTGTTGGAAAGAGTTTTTTTAAATTCTATATTTACGTTATTGCTGAACCAGACTTATGGGTCAAAAACAAGCTTTTCTTATAATAATATAGAAACAAGAGCAACTATGGTGCTATTTTATGTATGTGCTAACAAAAAAGTGCAAGAATTCAAAGTTTGTGAGGTCTCGCAATATATTTTATTTTCATATTTTCATCTCAGCTGGCTCATGCTATCGTTAGCCAAGAACTTTCAATTATGGTTTAGAACTGATTTTACATCTGTGTCCTTTATGCTTCATTGAAAGTTTGGCATTTGTTTCTACACATATATTCTGATTAAGCCCCATCCTATTGCATCTTGTTTTCAGGGTTTGCTGACCTCTGGAGTGGAGTTTGAATCCCTGCCTGCTGCGCTGTCCCTGCCTGCAGAGTCTGGCCTGTATCCCGTCACTCTTGTTGGCGTCCCACGTACGGCTGGCAACATCACTGTGAATGGTGAGTCTAGCTGAGAACCTGTTCAGTTACTCAGATGTTGCCCATAATACTAAGCTGGTCAAATCAGCTGTGATTACTGTTGCATACACGGTTGTATCAGAAACAAATTTTAGCCTTTATGTTAACTTTGGGCTCACCATCTGTTCTTGGAAACATCATCCACTCCAGCTAAACATTTCATACATTCTGCATTTAAACCCAGGTTACCACACGTCAGTGTTTGGTGTGACCAGTGATTGCCTGCTGGAGGGCCTGCCTGGCGTGAAGACTAGTGGCTGTTTGGTGGAGGTCATTCCCTCTCTTCCTCGTCTCCAGCTCAGCACATCGCTACCACGGTGAGAAACTCTCTGAACCCCAACTGTGTCACTTTCATGCTTTTACCTTGCCACTAAAGTTATGAGGATCAGTTTAACTTAACACCAACACAGTAGATAACAGTCAAACGGGCAGGGTATACAGATCTGTATTTATGGAATGTTTGAAATGCCAACAGTGTACACAACTAGCTAACCCAATCATTTGACTCGTTTACAGGGAGGCATATTTTTCATTTAGTAAACTCTGTATTCCAGCACATTGGATATGAAATGATATCCATAATATCATCCAGGTTGAAGTGCTGACTTGAGAGTGTTTACATCCACATCAGTTGAAGTGATTTAATGGGACCAAAATGTATAAAATAAATTAAGATAAACTGAAATAAGGTCATTATATTTAATTTCTCGTTGTAAAACCTTCAGAGTGTCTTGTCACACAGAGGACTTTTTGGCTTCACTCTGCTCTTCAGCAAGTGACACACATGCTCTATTGAATTGAAGTCAGGTGACCATAAAAATATAAAAGGGCAACGAGTCCTACAGTGTTCATCACGATTGATGAACACCCTCGAACACCCTTAAAGCTGAAAGTCTGCACTCGTTGTTTCATTGCACATCCACTGTGCTGGAGGACAGAGCCAAAACAATGACCAATGTGTCACTGTCCTACTACTCACAGACTGCACTCTAGATGGCTAGTGTTGATACTCAACAAGTAACAAAAGGTCAGTGTTCAGCAGGGTGTCACTGGCACTGTTTGGTATGTTTTCACATACAAATCCTATCATGTGAATGATGCAGGATAATCAACAAACTTTCAACTCACATTAAAAAAAAAAATTAACAACCAGATATTTACCAAAATAAATTAATTATTTGATTGCTGCTGTTCACACAAGCCCTGTGTGTGAAAGTGTGTGAAAGTCCAACACTAAGATAAACTGTGGCCATAAAAATCTAAACATTATTAATATTATTCAGAAAGCAAAACCACAGGTATTTTGTCAATGAAATTCTGGCAACAAAAGTTGTAATATTTTTCAGAATGAATGTGATTAAACATTTTTGAGGGACAGCTGTGGCTCATGAGGGGGAAAAAAAGAAGGAAGAATGAGAGGAGAAATCATGGATTAAATTGCTACTAGAAATGAGAGGTAAATCACCCTGTTGGAGGGTTGTAAATCATTCTGACGGCAGAGCTGCTGCAAAATCCACTATTTAGGTCATGCCTACATTAGTAAGTACAGCACTTCAGCAGCTTTTGATGTGGAAAATCTTTTTATTCTCTAGTGTTGGAAGAGTACCATGGCAGACTCATGAAGCAAATAGAATACAAATGTAATATGTGGTCTCACGGGCGCTCTCACTTGGTCCGCAGGTAGACCTTCAGCTTTGACTTCAGTCTAAGAGGTGCTTCATTGACTTCCCAGATATCTTAATGCCTCCAGCACAAAGCTGCAGTTCTTACAGCTTTTCGTTTTCACACTACTAACACCAGTTTTAATAATTTACAACATTTTAAAGGCTCAGAGTACAGATCTACTGTATGCCTTCAGCCGTGTTTTCTAATACAGTGTTACTGTTAGAGTTTAAAGGATAGAAAGATCTGCTAAAATGCAAACAATATGTGTTGCTGGTGAGCTTGCAAAACCATTAGATTTGTCTTTTCCCATCATTTCTTATTATAACTTTTAAAATACATTTAAAATGCCCGTAACATTTGAAAGAGTTATTTTTGTGTTGACCCAGTGTCGAGATCAGATAGAAAGTATATGCAGTTGATTATGACTTTCATTGTAATTCTAGCCTCAAGCAGTGCATTTGTTGAATTTTAAAGTTACGATACTGAAGATGTGCATGTGCAATGAGGTATGATGAAGTCATGGAGAACACCCGCATTGATCTCTCATAATCATGTACATTCCCCTTTGCTCCAGTACTTGCATTTCTTTGCAACAACAGATGCCAGCAGCTCTTTAAGGCTATGAGCATCAGCTGCAGGTGTTTTGCTTTTGACAGCTGATGAAAATACTTTGCTATGATTTAACTGAGATGTGGCCAGAGATACAAGACACACAGTTTGAACTTACACAGAAGAGTGGAGGAGCGGTTTACTGCTTTATGTGATTCACTGTGGTTTTACTCTTCAAATTTCTATTATTACCATCGTGCTAAAACCAGAGTGTATTGAGACAGAGGTAAGATAAAGACTTTGAGGGGTTGAGAAGAAGTCAAGACCAAGATCAAGGGAGGGCTAGACTGAGTCAAGACCGGGACCAGTGCCCCACACTACATGACACAGGATAAAATGTGGAACATGATCGTAGGCACTTCTCAAATTGATCGGAAAGAGCCGGATTCACATAAAACGCCCACATGCAAACACTAAGAGCTGATATCAACTTAACCATCTTTATTCAACACTCCTTTTCCATGTTTTACTTTCCACCAACACAATACAAATTTTTGTGTTCGACTCGGTCTTCAGTATTTGAGCCTTCATATTTGATCTGCAACTCTGTATTCAAACTCAGAATTAGCACTCTTAAAGTAACTTGCCATGTGCCGACGGCAGGTTGATGTAACTTAACACATTAGCTACGTAGCTTTATGTGGCCTGTCTCGTCACTGTTTATCACAAGCAAAAATGTAACTTAGGAACAACTTCTTTCACAAAGTTAACACTGCATTAGTTACCTCCCTCAATAGGTTAACTAAATTAGGTAGCTTGTGCACCTAGCTAGGTGGCAAATAGCTGGCAAGCAAGTTAAACTAGTGCTAATGCTAATAATAGTTTAACTTGGTTGCAAACTAACTAACTGTGAAACATCCACCAATGTGTCCCTGATCAACCCCTAGTTGCTCCAGAGGCATGCTAATTTATAAATAGCAATTGTAAGTTGCTTTGCATAAAAGTGTCAGGTAAATGTAAGATTATGCTAACTAACAGTAACAAAAAAAATTTAATTAGCAAAGAGTTTGCATTTTAAGCAGTAGGTTTTACATCTAGTCAAAGTTAGGAAGTTAGCACCAAAGTTAACAAACAGGCAATTTATTGATATTCCCACAGTTGTGGGCTTGACTGGGCTTGAAATAAAATCCCAAATCCTCTATGTTTGAGACTGTGACACGGCCGAGTAGGAATGCGGTCGATTCCAAGATGAGACAGAAACCTTCAAAATCGAGTACTACAACACTACTGTAAAATCTGTACTGGCTTGAGAGTCGAGTGCTATTTTGATTAAAACAGACATTTTATAATTTAGCTAGTTTTTACAGAGTTAGTTTGTTGTCAATACTGCACACAATCCACTGACCTTTCTAAACAGATGACATGTTTGAAACAGGGCTTTTGGCCAGGTTTGATTTGGTTCAACTTCTCTATAAATGGACCATAGCTTTCACATGCCAAACACTATAACCACAATCCAAATGAGCTTTGATGGCAAAACCCACAAATCCTGGGAAGCAGCGCTAACTCTCAGCAGGATTCCCGACTGCAGGGGAAAAAAAGCCATCAACGAACGAAGTTCCAGCTAATGAGATTCTAAAAATGCATTTATCCTCCTCATCTTCCCTGGCTGATCAATGCCTGAAAAACTGTTCTTCAAGTTATGACAGAAGTATAATGGAACTGTTTGCATCGTATCAAACCACATCAAATGTACCCTCACCATTACACCACTGAAATCGCTTCAACTATTTTCTGAGAAATTTAAATTCACATTGAACCCTTGAGGGAATAAAAGCAAGACAAAGAGTCAGTTTTACTTTCTGTCGTCACTGAAAAGTTCTCCTTCCTCCACAAACCTAAACAGGTCAGCCCACACACCCCAGCCAATGTCCAAAGA
Organism: Micropterus dolomieu; assembly: GCF_021292245.1. Classification (NCBI taxonomy): domain Eukaryota; kingdom Metazoa; phylum Chordata; class Actinopteri; order Centrarchiformes; family Centrarchidae; genus Micropterus; species Micropterus dolomieu. The sequence goes on along the minus strand of NC_060158.1, from coordinate 25,291,298 downwards.
GGAACTGTCCAGCACTGTGTCCATCCAGCTTTTCAATGGGGAGACCCAGCAACTGACCATCACCTTGGAGAACATTGGATCTGAGGACATCGAGACTCTGGAGCTCACCTCTAAGATTGTCAGCACCAAAGGTTAGTGCCCCTGTCACGGTGACTATAGCCTTACCTTTCAATTCCTTTTTTGTTTTAGCTCTGAGTAGTTCTGAACTCAGCTGTTAAACACTAAATAATCAGTGTCAAGTGTCAGTACAGTAAAGTACAGAAGAAAGGATGGACAAAATGTGAATTAAACACACAAAGTTAAACATGCTAAAACAAACAATGATGCATTGAGATCGTTGAGGTATGTTCATGTTACATTTGTCATCAGTGCGGTTTTAGTCAGGACAGTTTTTGATGTACTTCACCACCCGCTGAGTTTCTGCTGCAGCCTCTTACAGTCCCCGTGTCCACAGTACCACAGAGGTCACTGCCCGTTGTCTTTGGTTCTCCATCTTTCATGCCCCTGTGGCTTTTCATTCTGTTCCATCTCTTTGTTCAACACCTGCTCAGGTCCTCAGATCTCTGCAGTCCCCCCACGCTCCCACTAGCTGCCTCTGTGTCTCCCTCCTACTTTATTGTCTTTGTCTCACTGTCTGGGTGAAAAAAGCAACTACATTATTAAAACATAAATGTCCTTACATTGTGCTATATTATAATTGAATTCCCGGCATGCCTCCCCAGTACTGCCTGTGGTCAGCAGTCCACAGAGGTGAAACAGTAAAGCTCAAAGTAAGATTTCAAATCCCACGAAATGTCTATTCCAAAAATCTGAAATCCCACTGTAAGAGGGATTCCACTCTTTACTTTGCCCTTAGTGATTTATTTGATAGATTATGTAGACTTCCTTTGATCTATATACAATTCTAAATACACTCATGTAATTATTTTCATACTGTATATTTACATTTTTGTCAGTTTAAAGTTTAACCAAAGCCCTGCAGGCTGATCTCTGGTACACACTGACATCACTATGGAAAGAAGAACCCGACTACTCAATACTAGGTTTAGTTAAACAAATCGTAACAAAACAATACATTTAATATATTAACAAAAACCTTGGCTGATATTCATAAACAAGCATTTCTTATAAAGATTTCAACTGTGACCAACTGAGTGGGACATGTTCCAAATGAACTTGTCAGTGCTCTCTGGTGGACAAACTATGGAAGTACCTGCCATTTGGACACAGTTTTCTTTACACCCATTATGTGTCACACTGATTTTATTTAGTTACTTCTGCTTCATCATGTTGTCCACTTGACTTTGTGTGAGTGAAGCCTCAGAAGTAGTTTTTTTTTTTTCTTTCATGTGCAAGTCTGTCTTTGTGTCACTGTACCCACTTTGTCACAAAGGTTTTTGACTTGCTAGTCTCAAAACATCCCTGACTGGACCGTGTGGAGAAAATTGCACTTTGTTTCCCTTAACTCATCCTTGGAAATGCAGTAGATTCATGACAAACCCAAACAAATCTGCTTTCATTTAACCACTTCTCATACCTGTGCCGTCAGCAGGAGTTCGATCACGCAGTGATGAGAAAAGGAGGAGGAGTTGGGGGCCAGTGTAAATGGAATTGATCTGACATTTCACAAAAGTCTGTGATTAATTGAAGGCAGGCTACAATAACGTATCCTCTGTCAAAGGGTCAACGCTCATAGATCTTGTCTGAACATGCTGCTTCAGTCTGCCCTGCACTGCTCAGTTGTATATTTTTTTCACGGTTTTCTCTCACAAGCACACTCTCTATTGTGTAGAGATAGGAAAATCTTTGGTGATCAGCCCGAGTGATGTATATTTGACTGGCCAGTGACAGTGTGGTGAAATAATTAGTGCATATTTCTCTTGTTCCCTGACAACTTGCCCAATGGAGCCCTCACCCTAAGGTGGATAAGAGTTAGCCTGTCAGTAGTAACTAGTACAGGACTCTAATTAAAAAACTCTGGGCCTTGAAGACACTTCATCCATCTACCTACCTGAGCCTCTCTGCTTTCCACATACCCTGCTCCCTGCTGGCTGGACTCCAAGGTACACTGTAGTCTCTGTAGCTAACGAGACTTCTCTTTGAAATGGAACTGTTGTTGTGGTTGCTGGAAATGATTTAGGCTCCAAATATAGTTTTTTCCTCCAAGGGAATGTTATTTTCAGAGTTGGACGAACGAGCAAGAACTGAGTTTGCTAGACCTGAATTAGAAAAACACCATCTGTAGTTTCACTCCAACACTTTGGAGAGACACTTTAAACTTGAATGAATAAACTTCAACCATTTTTTTTTGAAAAGTACACTTAACTCTAAATTATGCTATTTACTATTGAATTAATGCACACACAAGCAAACATGAAGCCATTCAAAGTGACTAATTGACCATGACCACAAAGTAAATGCTTATTAAATGTTCCAACTTAATGGCTGAGTGATTTGTAGATAAAATGTAAATAGAGTGCACAAGTATTGGATAATTGTGTTAAAATTCAACCACCAATCTGTGTTTAAAAATCAGTTGGAATAGAGTTGACATGTAAACAAAAAAAATACTTCAATAAAAGTGAATGAATTGTCAAAACCCTTTTCCCCTCTCTCTGTCTTTATCTTTTTTCAGCCTGTCCAAGCGAAAAGGAAACTCTTCACCCTTCGAATCCTTATCTTCTCCACTTTTAAGGAATATGTTTTTAATGCCTAATATTCCTCTGATTCTCCTTGTTTTATTTTCCTCCTCACATTATTTTCTGTTTAGAGCAGGGATTCCTATCCAGGCAAACAGACTGACCTGTAGCATCTGTTCTTTGATGCTCAGCACTGAGCATTCAGTTCTTTTTACACTTTGTTTTAGCCCCTTTAGCTCATAACGTGACTATATTTATGTTATTATTTAGTCCCCATAGTTAGAGACGAAGAAGAAGTTGCAAGAAAGATGGTCAGCTGTTTAGTTTAGTTTCACTCCTTAACCTGTCCTGTTTCTCTCCTTGGCTTCTCCAAAGCTTACCCATTACTCCTAATCTAAAGAATAAGTTTCTATTCAAATGTAGCTCATATTTTAATTTGTAAAAGAAAATTAGAATTAATGCACTTGTCTATCCGCTACCGTTATTAGTCGAATATTAGGATTTGGGCACGTTGACACAAACCATTGGTGGCATACCAAAACAGTACTTATTGGTTTTCCCACTCTTTTTTTCATTTACCAAAAATTGGGCAAAGTTCTCAAATGCATCAGTGTTTTATACTGTCGAACTATCACAAGCCTTAAATAAAGCGGAAATAAGCAAAATAGTATTCAAATTGGAAAGTGTCTCATCACGGAAAAGCCAGGTTTCTTTACTTGTTTTACTAAACTGCTATGGACACATGTAGTATTGGAAATCTATTTAGGTTTACAGATATGCACAAAGCTGGTGATATTCTGTATTTCCTTTTTATACTTTTATATATACTATGGATCTCTTTTTCACATCCAGTAATACCAAGCATAGCCTATCCTATAACTTTATTAGTACAATAGTCATTAGAGTGATCCCATTCAATAATTAACAGTTAAGTTTATTTGTTATATGCAAGTATTATTACTTTAACATCAAAATGACTTTTTCCCTTGTGTCTCTCTGCTGTTCTTGTCCTTGAGGGAACTTAGCAGCAGTGTCTGGAAGCTACGATAATGTTATCATCAGTATTCTGGCTATCTCTAGCTTTGCAGTCAGTATTTACCACTATGTCTGATACATAGACAAACAGTCTTGAAAATAGACAAATGCGATTGTTATTAATGTACATTTAGCTTCATGACCATGTAACACAAATGTAAATATGAACAGTCTACAGCAGTGATTATTAGAATTTCATCATTGTTAAGATCATCATTTCATCAAATCACTGTTTTTTTCTTTTTACTATCTCATCCTCGTCTGTTGCATCCATGAAAATCACAACCATTAACACACATTATCAGTCTACCACTATCATTCTGAATTGTTTTATAATGTTGGATGTATGAGCAGCATCCAAACCCATACTGTACCCACATGATCTGAGGTATTTCATCTAATTGTGGCACAGTGACTACAGTCAGGATTCTCTCCTTTCTCGTCACACTGCCATTTCCTTGCGTGTGCTCTTGCAGCAGGCTTCATTACAGTACAAAGAAAGAACCCCTGTAAGCAATTAAGTATACCACATCTGAGCTGGGAGACCTTTGAAGGCTATTTTAATGTCAGGTCAGCTTCCGTCTGGACTGTGTCACAGGAGTCATTTTATAAATTGAATCTGGCTTTCACATTGGTCTGTGTTAGTGTTTGTTGTTCAAACTGTTAAAGTGGTTGTATAGAGCGATAACATACCCAGTATGCACTCTTACCACAAATATTATTATATAAGAAATTAAGACATTTCATATCATTGTAAACCGAGTTAAGATGTTCCATGGCAGACAATCTCACATTTTGCACATTTTTTTAACAAAGAAAAACATGTCATCTATTTCCCATGTCTTATTAAGATGTATTAGTTTACCCTTCCAGGGATTACAACCAGTTGGAAAATCGTACTTCAAAATAACAGTCACACTTGTTTCCGGGGGGCGGAAACAAGTGATTGGAGTAGTCAAACATTAATCAATCAGAAACTCATTGCTTTCTCACTCTTAAGGCTTTTCTAGTTCTGTATATGTGTGTAAGTTGCATATTTATTGTTCTTTAGGCTGCAGTTGCTGAGTAAGGTAAGAAATGGTGTAGAAGTAATTGGATTTGATTTATTTGATCAGTTTTGATCAAAAGTTAGATCTACCTAATTGACATTTTTTGTCTGCTGGTCGAAGGTTTTGAGGGGCCATTTTCATTTATTGTTTTAATAACGTCAGTTTTGCACGATTTGTAGTGATTTGGAATGATTTAAAGTCCAAATAAAACTAAATTGCATAAATTCTGGTACAGCATACATACAAGTGAAACTCGAAAAATTAGCATATCATGCAAAAGTTCATTTATTTCAGTAATTCAACTTAAAAGGTGAAACTAATATATTATATAGACTCATTACATGCAAAGTGAGATATCATAATTTTGATGATTATGGTTTACAGCTTATGAAAACCCCAAATTCAAAATCTCAGAAAATTATAATATTGTGAAAAATTTCAGTATTGTAGGCTCAAAGTGTCACACTCTAATCAGCTAATTAATCCAAAACCCCTGCAAAGGGTTCCTGAGCCTTTAATTGGTCTCTCAGTCTGGTTCAGTGGAATTCACAATCATGGGGAAGACTGCTGACCTGACAGCTGTGCAGAAAACCATCATTGACACCCTCCACAAGGAGGGAAAGCCTCAAAGATAATTGCAAAAGAAGATGGATGTTCTCAAAGTGCTGTATCAAGGCACATTCATAGAAAGTTAAGTGGAAGGGGAAAGTGTGGAAGAAAAAGGTGCACAAGCAGCAGGGATGACCGTAGCCTGGAGAGGATTGTCAGGAAAAGGCCATTCAAGTGTGTGGGGGAGCTTCACAAGGAGGGACTGAGGCTGGAGTTACTGCATCAAGAGCCACCACACACAGACGGGTCCTGGACATGGGCTTCAAATGTCGTATTCCTCTTGTCAAGTCTATGGGGCATTGCCAAGAGAAAGATGAAAGACATGAGACCGAACAATGCAGAAGAGCTGAAGGCCGCTATTGAAGCATCCTGGTCTTCCATAACACCTCAGCAGTGCCACAGGCTGATAGCATCCATGCCACGCCGCATTGAGGCAGTAATTCATGCAAAAGGGGCCCAAACTAAGTACTGAGTACATATGCATGATTATACTTTTCACAGGGCTGACATTTCTGTATTTATTTATTGATTTCATGTAATATTCTAATTTTCTGAGATTTTGAATTTGGGGTTTTTCATAAGCTGTAAGCAATAATCATCGAAATTATATCAAATAAAGGCTTGAAATATCTCACTTTGCATGTAATGAGTCTATATAATATATTTTCACCTTTTAAGTTGAATTACTGAAATATTTGAACTTTTGCACGAGATGCAAATTTTTTCAGAGTTTCACCTGTATTTGCTCTGTAAATCATAAATCCTATGTTCTCCTCTGGGGGGAAAACAATCAGAAACCAAAATGCAAGTTGATTTCATGATGGTTTCTCCCCTAGTTTTGCATTAACCTGTAGGAATTCTGTTTGTTAGTTCTCTGTCTAAATAGTTGGATAGCTTGTTTCCGTACACCCAATCAAATCCCTCAATTTTGAAGACAATTAGCATAAGGTAGTAACATCAGCGTTCTATAATAAGCAGACGGTCACACTGACAAACAGCCAGAAAGCTTTCTGCTAAAGGCACTTATCTTTCTATCTATGAGAGAAACATGAACACACGTCTTGTCCTGCACCTTAGCTTGTTGAAACATCCTCCAAACAAACATTCACCTGGGAAATATGCACTGCTAACATCACTTTGGGGGCTAGGTAGCTAATTAGCTGCTCAGCTGCAGCATATTAAACAGCATGTAAACTGAACTGCAAATGTCAATTCGGTCTGGTTACATGCTGGTGTGGTCCTTACTCTTCAGTACTACCGCTAACAACACACTGTCTGTCTGTGGCTTGTAAGCTACAGGGCAGGCTAGTTTTCTGGAACTCTGCCTGCCAGCTGATGTCAATCAAACGCGGACATGCCCCACCAACTGATGAGAGCAAAAAGAGCATTTCAGATTCTTACCCAGAGACCTTTATTCTTCCTTTTTAAAAATAAAAAACACTGATACCAGTACATTTAACAAACGTCTTACCACAATATTTGACTGCAAAAAGAGGGACGACTATATGTGATTTCAGTTGGACTATAAGTAAACCTTATTTAATTTAGTTGTAGGCATTAAAGACTGGTAAACTGCCAACTTTCTGGTACGTCTAAGGCAAGACAACAATGGCCATGCTGGTTGTTTGGTTAGATTGTGCACTGGGGAGGATGACGTGGAAAAGAAAAAGCTCTTATCTTGCAAGGGTTCTCATTGTCCTGTCCGTCAAGTCTGTCTGTGAGAGCCATTTTATCTAGTCTTGTTTTGGGAGTCAGGTGGGAGACAGGAGTATTCTGTTGAGGCTTTTTCGTGTTTAGAAAGAGTTTTGTGTTTATTACCTTTTTATTCAGCTTAGAATCAGTGTTTCTAGCAGAGTGTGTTCTGTGTTATGCTATCCAGAGTGGCCCCTGGAAACTGCTAGTAGATGAGCATATTTGCATATTTGAAATAACCCATATTTGCAGGTTATTGTTCCCGGTTTGTTTTAGATGCTGAAAATTATCACATATTGGAGTGTACGTCTCTCTGCACTGCAGTCATACTGCAGCTTGTGCGTTTCATGTCTTTGTTAGGTAGTACAAAAGGTTGCTGTGCTCTTACGTTTTCGTCATATTAAATAACTTAACTGTTATAATAATAACAACTGTTACTTGATGGATTCTTTTGTAAATGTGTCAGAAAATGACAAACACCAAAGCTCACAAATTGCCTCAGAGGAAGAACAGCCTTCTGGACTGCATGATACAACCCAACCTGCTAATTGCATTGCAGTGCAATTAATCATCCAGTTCTTCAGTTTTCTCCATGTAACTTCATCTTTTTTGTTACCATAACTTCTGAAACCACTGCACTTTCAAGTAAAATGCTTTAAATAAGCCTAGTCCTTGAAGAAATAACCACATTTTAATGAAAATGTATTTTTAATCTGATCAAACTAATTATCACTGGTGTTTTACCACCTCATTCCTTTAATGATGAGGAATCATCTACTTAAAATTGTATTATTTAAAGGTGGTTTCTAGATGGATACTGCCTAGAACTTGGAACTTCTTTTCTCCTGCTTCAGTTTAAGCACTAAAACGATTTAAGTGCTTAAATTGAAGCGGCAGAGAAGAAGTTCCATGCAGATCACGGATCAACTATGATCCGTTACACTACTACTGTTTAGGGTTTGCAGCTCGCTCTCTCTCTCTCTCTCTCTCTCTCACCCTTCACTTCCCTGTCATTTCCCTTCTGCCTGTGGATTGCAAGAATTAGGGCTGAAAGTTTTATTTACAACCATGAAAAGCAAGCAGGCTAAGAAAACAAACTAAGTTGTAGACATTTTACCAGTTTCCTCCTTGTCGCTGAGGGTACAGTAGCTAATGTGTTGTGCACAAAGGTTCTCCACAAAAAGTCATTCTTTGTATTCCTCTGAAATAAAATGTTACCTCCATTTAAATAAAAAGTAAACTGGCCACACCAAAGTCATTCATGGGCATTTTACAGATTGCTGTGCAGACTACAAAGGAACCAGAAATTAAAGTATTTAATTATTACATTCTTTCTCTCAGCTTATCTTTCCGTCATCACCATATCACACTCAGATTGCTGTAGAAAACCATGAGGTATTTTTAGATCAAATTAGGGGGACGACATGAGACCACACACAACAAAAGATAGCAGAAATGGAGGACTGGGTGACATCAGTCTACCGGCAAAACAATCACAATTCATACTTTCAATATCGTCTTTGATAAAATAACTCCAAGGCAACAAAATATATTAAGATCACATAGAAATTTGAACTAAGATTAATGTGCAGGACCTATATCCGTCGTATCAAGTCAAATTGACCAAGTGAACCTGTGCAGCACTAGCTTTAGCCTCTTGGGCACGAGTTCCCAACAACAACAGTGATCTTTGAGACACTCAGGGGCTCTGTTATAAATGTTATGTACCACACATGCAGCAGGTGCACAAATTCTCACTGCACATTCTGTTTTTGTAAATACCAGTTTTATATTTATATAAATGGGGAAATTGTTTACACGTGGTAATTGTGCATATTCGCAGTGCATACATCTGGCTCCTAAGACATGTAGTGGTGATTTTTCAGGTGTATGCTTTAGGGAATCATTTTTAGCCTTAACAAAGCTGCAGGGATTGTAACGTCTGACTTGAATATCTAAACAATGATTTAATGAACCTTAAATCTTGCACAAACATTCACGGTTCCCCGAGAATGAATCCTATCTTGGGTGATCTTCTGGCTTATCCATGACATCATCAGATCAACATTTCCAAACTTCCAATAAGGATTTGACCGTAAACCTGCAAAACAAATGACATTCCCGTCAGCCTCAGCTGTATTTTGTGTTTGCTGCTGATGTTACAATTTAGCTCAAAGCACCATACAGCATCACAGAGGTGCTAGCATGGCTTTAGACTCTTAGTCATATGGATGTCCAGATGGATTGTCTTCGAACCATAGTGCATTATGCATTTCTTATTTTTTCATTCTAGAATAGTAGTTTCCACGTGATAATTCAGACTCTAGTAGTTTTTCCCCACCTGCTTGTGCCTCCTTAGTTATAACATGGGAGCGGCTTTAGACAGGCCACAGTTGACAGGGGAGTTGACATTGGGAACTGAATGAATTAAAAGATAAAGAGTCACAGTAGGAAGACATCTGTGGCAAAACAAACAAAACATTACTCTTTCTGCCACAGACACAGCCACCTTGACATATGAGATAGGAGCTCAGTTTCTCAGAAATAAATATTTATTCATAAAACTTTATAGATAACACAAAAAAATCCTTAATAAAATAATCTCTTGTATCACATATAAGAGAAACCATAAACTGAGTTGTCTCTGAAGAGCAGACAATAAGCCAACATCAGACCTTTTGTTCATCACTGCTACCTTATTGCTCTTCTGTGGATATTAACATCAACTCAGCTCAATTGTCCTCTACAACTCTTATGTGCATTCATATCAAATGTCTCGTAAGGACAAAACACTTTCCACTGTGCAGCTCATAAAAAAGGAAAAGAGGGGATTAATATTGCTTCGGTGATTTTGTTACCATGAGCAGAGCTGGCTGTCAGCTGCCTGTGCAGTCCTTCTTTCTCATTTAAATACTTCATTTTCCTTGGGATGGCTGTCTATTTGTGGTTCAGTAGTACTAGTTTAGCTTGACATGGAGAATGGCATTTGTCTTTTTGGGACAGAAAACTCCTACAGTATATGGCTCTCATTTTCAAGTAAATCGAAGAGCGTAACCACAGGAGGTCTCATGATGCATCATCTCCTTAAATGGGAATGTTGACTAAAAGTTTAATAAGGAAAACATCTGATAGTGTGGAGTTAGAAAGAAGTGAGCTTTACCACTCCTCATCTCTGCTTTAGGCTAGCGACTCGAGGCTACATTAGCTGCTACTAGCATATTACACCCAAATCTCTGAATGAACTGCCTTGTGGGTAATGTAGGCTGTGGGTTTGGAAAAGGAAGAAGATTGCATGGAATAAAAAAAAACCCAAAAAACTTTGTTTCTGTTGGATCGATTTTTATCCTATGCGTTAGAGAGCGCAATGCTCTCAACACACGCACACACCTACAAGTCTGGTCTTTTACTGCAAACACACCGTCTTGCCCCGCCTATTTCAGTTTCCCTCCCATCTCTCTCTGTGTTCCTCTGCAAAATGCTAAAATGGGCCGCCAAATACACTTTGGCTTACTTTAATATACCTGGGCAGCCCACCAAAGTAAAGTCTATATGTGGGGAAACACTGTGCGAATAACATTCACCTTTCTATTAACCGTAACCACCATCTTCCCCTAACCTTAATTTTGCCTTTCTTAACCTTGCTTTACAAAAACACAGTTTAATCTGTAATACTCTACTGCTCCCCCTCAATTCTCACTATGCTGTCTCCAACAGGAACAAGTTGTCCCATATTACACACTCTGCTTCCAAAATCATTGGTCTCCCAAACCCCCAACCTTTCAGACCTTAGTAATAGAGTCATCACTCGCATGGCACTTGCCCTGGACAACCCCTCAACCTGTTTTTCACTCTACTCCATCTGGCTGCAGATGAAATGCACTCAGAAGTTTGGTCCCCTCTAACATTGTGGTCCTAAAATGCATAGCTCGCTATTCACTTGAACTCGCTGTTTTCTGTACACATGCATTTGTTTATTTGTTATGAGATGCTGCGTCTTTCATAAAAACACATTCACACATACAGGTCCAGCCAGCAGCAGGGTCTCTGCTGGGTAGTTGGCTGAAATCAAATCTCCCTCGATGGCGTAGTGGACGCGGCACCACCTCGTAATGCCCCTAAGCAACCTGTGTGGAAACCAGTTGCGATGCTTTATATAGTATCCATCGGGAGGAGCAGTGATTATCAAAGCTTAATGAGATTGCTTGACATTTTCATTGACCCATTGCACCTGAAATCAGCTGCTGTTATCATACTTGATGTGTATAAGAGAATGTGGTTCCCACACAGAGTATACATTTTATTATATGGTCCTGAAAACATTATGCTGAGGTGTTCTGTTTCTATGCATTAACCAACATAGAATATATGTATATTATTGTTCAAAATATAGCTTCTAAATTATATTATATTCTTTTTAACCTACGTGACTAATGCACTTATTTTAACCCAAACAATGATCTTTTCCTAAACATAAACAAGTAGTTTTGGTGCCTAAACCTGACCAAACTTTGACCATTTCGCAGCGTAAACCATGTGTTTGTTATTCTTTCCAAGATGACAAAGGTCACCTGACTTTATCCTTTCCTGCATGTCCAAAACTCATAAAATGTGAACTGTTTCCAGCTTACGTATTGTTTGTCAATGATAATTATAGATGGTATGCACCTCCTGGCCTACTGGTACAGTAGGCCCAATCAAATTTTTATGGTTACAGCATTAGAATCATTTTAGACCCACTTTTCTTCAGTGGGATGAGGTTTGCATATGTTTTGGCTTTAGCGTTGGCTGGCAGACCTGTTAGGATGACACAACGATGGCCCACTAAGTGCAAACAAAAAGAGTGCTCTCTCTGTCCTTCTGGAGGTGTCAATAGCCTTTTTTAAAAGCTATATATGTTAGTATTACTATGGACATTATGATTTCCAAAACACTGCTACTCTGTTGTTTTTGTCTGTTTGTACGTGTGTGCTGTGCTGAAATTCTATTCCTGATTCCACATTTTTACCTCTCTATCTCCTATACAAGCTCATTCAGTCATCACAGAGGAAAGTGTTTTTTATTTTTATTTTATATATTCATACACATCATGGAACCAGATGACAGTGACATTATTCACATTCAGTGGCGACAAAAAACGACACGCTGACTCTCTGGTTTGACCTTGCTGGTGCTCCCTAGTCTCTCGTTTATCCTGCTCCTGATTCTGTGCCGCTGTTCCCCCTACAGCTCTGGAAGTCACTGGGACACGTAGGACTGGACCTTGTCCTTTTATGTTAAATTGGAACCCCATTTCCTCATTCGTCCTGCTCCCGTTTTGCCCACTCACCAGGCTCTGGTACCTCAAATGTTGCAAGAGCCATGAAGAGCTGCATTGCATACACCTCAGGCCCATGGTCCAACTCCCTGCACAAAACTGTCTCTGTAAACTGGTACTAACTTAGTGGCGAGAGGAATTTAAGTTCAGCCAAATACCCAGCAGAGGACCCCACTGAGGTCCGCCATGGACACCCCCTCTTGATCGCGACCTCTGCTTTTCCCAACTTGCATTTTTCCCCCCATAACATTGCGACCTAAGAAATCACCTTTAATCTCACATAATCTCCCGAACTGAGTTGAGTTCCCATGTGTCAGTATGGTAGATGTTGTATGATTTACAGTAGTGGCTCTTTTTTCTTAAAGTTAATGTTGAACTGCATTAGAGTAATAATAACAGTCCTTCATTCAGGCGAGGTGATGCGCCACTGCTGCATGTGTGTGGGAAACCCTGTAGATGGATACAATCAATGGCTCTTGCTTTAAAAAAGAAGGAATGTCTCTGTCCTAGTGTTTCGCCATATGTCGTGTCAAGTCTTTACGCTATTAACACTTCAGTAAATATATGCTTTGGATTGTTTTTTTTTTTGTCAACATTACGTGACCAAGGATATGACAGTGTAGAGGTCAGATGCTTCTCTTCTGTGTTGGGTCTGCCTTTACCTAATCAATGGCTACTGTTGACACTGCATTGATTGCTTCAATTCGATACACCCAAAGCCCTTTTTACCCTAATTACTTTTTGACTTGATGAGAAATTGGATGTTCAGTGGCTCCTAAATTTTTAATGAATGTTTATTTGTGGAATTTTGGTGATTAACGGTTACGCACTACCTGATGCAATTTTTCAGATTAGTCCTGATTTGTCCTGAGCAGTGCCTGATATACATACTTTACAGCTCTACTGCAATGTCCCCACGCTTCATTTTCTAGCAGGTGGATTACTGTTTTCCGCTGCCACACTCCTGTGTTACATTCAGTAACAGTCCCAGCTCCTTATTGGTGCGTGCCAAAAAAACTTCTTCATCTGTATTTATTTTTTCTTTTGCCAAATCTTCTGTAACCAGGAAGAGACAATCTGCTTCATGTTTACACCGGCACGCGCATGCCCAGTGTGCCTGAACAGCCAATAGATGTGCGTCGTTTTAATGTAGACGGAGATCAACTCCAAAATGCAGCTTAAACGCTGGTGTGGACGGAGATCGTATTTGTTTTAATTCTCCGTTTTGTAAACTGAAACGGAGAAGTGTGGACGGGGCCTCAGTGTTTGAAATAGAGGTTGTTTCATATCTTCTCTGAAGTAGCGCTGATGTGATCTCAGTATTGTATTTTCAAGATTAGGAATGTCTCTCGTTTATACTTTAAATGAGGCATGGATGATTTCTCGACAGTCATTGAGGCTGCCATTTCTTGTGACTCAGAGTTTAGCATTGTGATGATAATAACGTCAGCCGCAGTCCTGGCCGTCTACCTGTTGAACTACAAGGCCTGGTGTTGCATATTTAAGTGAATGACTTGTATTTTTTTACCAATCCCATTTCTTTCAAATCATTTCCCCGTAGCCTCAGTCTCTGCCCCCCTTCTCTTTTTTTGTCCTTTAATTCACTGCAAGGAGCTCTGAGTTTATGAATATTTAAAGTGGAGTGTTATTCACAAAATCTTTATTTAATGCTGCCTACATTCACATCCTCTCAGAGGATTTTAAAGGCTTTGGTTATGAATCAAGCAGGGACGTGTAAACTGTTGTTCTTACAGTGCGCTTGCATCTCCCATTCTGCTGCACTTCTGTTAAAATCAGCCTGCTTGCTGTTCCTGAAATCCCTAAGAGCAGGAATGGCTCACCTGCACAGACAGAACACATGCTTTATTCAGGTGATGTATCATTCATTTGACGCTCCTGGCTGAAGTGGATGCAGCTGAGCCATTTGTCTCAGGTAGAAGGGGTTGGAGGCATAAATTAGGAAGTCGGGTCTAGTGACGAGCAGTCAAAGGACTCACAGGTATGAGGCCAATCAGCAGCTTTGTTGCTCTGGAAAGCTTGCAAAAGAAATATTGTTGCGCTGGTGTCCTTAGTAAAGTGCAACCTGCAGCAGGTACAATGAGATGCCCATCTTCCCAACTCATATTGGCACAAACTACTCAGACAGAATTTTTCTGCCTGTCTGTCTTTTGGTTTTCCTTCTCCAAAATATGTCCATCAAAAAATGTTAAAGCAATTTGTTTTGTATTTAAATTGCCTTTCTCTCCCTCTTGTGTGTGCAGAGAAAGTGTTTGGGGAGTTTCTGAGCTGGGAGCTGGAGGACGCTTTGTCTCACCTGCCTCTGAAGCCTGGCCATGCCGTGACACTGACTGTCAGCATTAAAGTCAAGCTGGACTTCTCTGGTCAGGAGAACATGCTGCAGGACCTGAATGATGGTGAGTGGACACTGGCATTTGTAATTGTAAACCTGCTGAGTAACGCGAGAGCTTGTTCAGTTTAAAAATTGGAATTCTAAATGGGTTCAAAGCACAACACAACTGTGTAAATTGATCACTGTTGACGTTGTAACATATTTTTAGCTATGCTAGTGGTGTGGCTCAGTGTATGACAAAGTCAACTGTTTGCCATGATATTTGGTTGGCAAAGGTAAATCCAGGTGACTTTGGTGATGCCCTGACTTGTCTTCTAGCACCACCAGCAGGTTGACATTAGTGGTTCAGAGTGGAAAGTTTTGATATCCATTTGCTCTATATTTTGGTACACACAGACTAGTGCACCTCAGGATGACTTGTAATCACTTTGGTGATGCCCTGACTTTTTATTTAGCTCCATCATCAGGTCAGAACTAATGACATTCCCACCAGCCTCAGCTGTACTGTACTTTGTGTTTAGTGCTAATTAGCTAATTAGCAGATGCACTGCTGTACAACCTCACAGAGCTGTTAGCATAGCTTTAGACTATGAGTCTTGTTAACTGATGACGTTTAGTTTCATTTATGACTATATGTTGAATCATATTTGAACCTAACTTAAAGTAAGTTTGCACATCTTGACAAATGATTCAGTTATAAATTGCTTCAAAGCCAAACAGAAAAATATACTTGTGTAGCGTTTTGATTAGACGGAATGAAAAGACAATGGCTTGGTTGCAAATGTTTATTTGTCTTTATATTCATTGAAATGGGTCATAAATTCACAGATTACTCCGCTGACTCATAAAGATGCCCGCATAGATAAATCTTGTGGACAAAATATTAGAAACCCCTCTCAAAAGCTAAAAAAAACTGAAGCCTTCAAAATGACCATAAAGGTTTTTGTAGGCAAACGTTTTCCTTATCATGTCTTGAAGTGTATTGTCGTAGAACTGGCATACCATCGTTTAACTGTGCAGTTGAAGGTGTGCACATGTTGGATGCAGAAATGAGCGTTAATGTGCAGCTGGACATGGAGCACTCTTTGTGACAGGAATTCAGGCTGCCTTGTTTACAGTTTTTCCTCAAATGCTAAAACACATTTCACAAACGTTTCGTCCATGTTCTCCAATGTCTAAACACAACACCCTTTTCTAAAGCTACATAAACACAACCACACCTTCTCCCTTCAAAACTCAAACTTTCACACCAAAAGAGCAGCTCGAAGCTTTCAAAAATGTAAACACTATACACATCATTACACACTACAGCAAATCAATTGAAAACACAATGCTCAATTTGTGAGAAGGTTCTTTGTTTCATAACTGCCAATGCATATTTTTAGAAACTTTACAATAATGGATCTTCTTAGATCTCTGCAGAGGATTGGGCATTTAGATTTGTGAGTTTCATATGAAGAGTATAAATCTATAGTAAATTCTGTACACTACTGTAACACAACTCAATGCAAAAACAGAATCTATTGCACACAACAGTACTCTTGAAAACATGATCAGGGTGTGAAGTTTTTTATTTTTTATTTTATTTACACCACAATCACTGTGCGGCCCCTCCAAACCCATGGCCGCACAAAGAGTAATATTACCCCCCCCCGTTGGCCAGGAACCTCAGTGATGGCTCTTTGGCCAATGATGTTACGGCCTCTTTGCCTTCGTTTCTGCAGGTTGAAGCCAGCCTCATCCAGGAAGAGGTACTCATGGGGTCTGGCCATCGCGTCCAACTGTAATATCCTCTGTGAAAATGTGAAAGTGCACAGGTGTTCAGAACAACAGTCAATCAGGTAGCATAGTATTGTCCAGAAGTAATGTAGGCCACTGAGCAACACAGTATGTTCACTAACTGTACTGTGAACATGGATGTATACTTACTTGCACATACTCGTAACGTAGGTCTTTGTGTCGTGCAGAGTTTCGCTCAAAGGGAACCCTATAGACTTGTTTCATCCGCATCTTTTGGCGCCGGAGAACTCGGTCTATTGTGGCCAAGCTGACATCATCAATGCCCTCAAAGTTCACATTATCGACAATGACTTTGTCTCTGATCTCCCGGAGTCTGATGAGGTTGTTCTCACGAACCATATCCACAATGAGGGTTTCTTGTGCCGCTGTAAATATGGCAACCCTCCCACCTCTATGTGGCATTCTTTCAATTCTAAAGAAAGAAACGTGTTGTCAATTGACATGTTTTACAATACAGTAACAACTGATTTGAAACTAATAGACTACTTTCACAGGCTTGTAAAATTGTATTGTGACAAAGAAAGCAATAGAGTACAATACCTGTTGTGTTGTCTGAATGCCCTGATAATGGTGGCCACGGTGAACCTACTCAGGTTTGGACGGACTCTTAGTCCTGCTTCAGACATTGTCATGCCATGGACAATGACATGGTCAATGACTGTTGCTCGCATCTCGTCCGTAATGATGGTGCGAGGTTGTCTTGCTCTCCCTCCTGGACCTTCTCCTCTCCCTTGTTGGCCTCCTCCTCTTCTTCCTTGGCCTGCTCCTCTTCCTCCCTGGCCGCCTCCTCTTCCTCCCTGGCCGCCTCCTCTTCCTCGTTGGCCCTCCTCCTCTTCCTCTTTGGCCTCCTCCTCTTCCTCCCTGGCCTGCTCCTCTTCCTCCCTGGCCAGCTCTTCTCCCTCCTCTGACTCGATTACCTCTTCCCCTGACTCTGCCTTCATCCATTGTGTTTGTTTGGAATCTTCAGCAAACTGTGCACTCTGAACTTGCTTTTATACATGTGGTCACAGCATTAGCAACAGGTGTTTTCAATTTTGTTCAAATATTGCTGACTGTGGCAAGCATTTTGCATCACATGAGCTTTCATTTGAGAATATGAGCAGAGTTCTTTTGCAACTTGTGTTTTAGCAAGGAAAAATGTGTTAAGATTTATGTGAACGGAGGATTGTGTTTTGTGAATTGTGTCTTCATGTGAAATGTGTTTATGATATTGGAAAATGATGGCTAGATTTAGTAAATGTGTTTAGACAACTGGTCATTTGGTTTAGAGGATTGGCTTTTGTGTTTTAGCATTTGAGAAAAACTGTAATTTGTGGTTTTGGGGTCCCTCCTGATAGCAATTTCCCTTTATCAGGGTTAGCAGTATGGTGGAGAGTTGTGAAAGAGAGCTATTTGAACCCATAACGAGTCAGAAATTATGTACAGCTGTAAGGAGTCAGTGAGGCTTATTTTCCCCTTGAATTAATGAATTTGTATTCATCTCATTGGGTCAAGAGCTAAGAGAAGTGGATTAGAGTTTTAAACTGTGCCCTTTGCTTTAGGCCTGTATCAGGCTATAGCTCTTCTGCATTTAGCTCATCAGCTTTTTCTACCAATGTGAAGGAACCCATCCAACAACAATGACACTTTGATGCTACATTGATGCCTCAATGAAACACCAAACATGTCAACCAGAGTAGAGCTACTATTACAGTATAGCTGAGAAATATCTGAAGTCAGCTCTGTATGATTATTGTAAGGTCCATCTAGTGACATTAAGCACCCAGCCAGAGAAGAAATAATCACCAAAAAGCAAAGCGTTAAAAACAGAAACGACTTTGCATATCTAAGTCCTTTCTGTTATTTGGCGGTGGATAACAGATTATGAGATACGACAGAATCTTAAAAGGACCCGTTTAACTCTAGACCTGATAAGAAACAGGAGTAAATGGCATCTGTGTTTATTTATGGGACAGTAGGCCTCCAGTGAGAATATTGTGGTAAGATATGTGCGTCACAATGAGCCAAGCACAGACACAGAGAAACTCGGATTTTGGACCCAAACACAGATTACAAGGCAGAGAAGGTTCATTTTTAGTGTGTTTATTAATAATTAAAAGATTGAACAAGCTTACTGAGGGTGGAGGGAGTCAACGGTCAAAAACAGGTGAGCAGTCCAACACAAGGAAAGCAATTCCAAAAAGGGGAGCAGGCAATAATCAGATAATCAGATAATTTAGATAATCCAAAAGGAAGTCATAGGTAGATTTTGAACTATGCTATTTTTGAACTGGGAAAAGGGCTGAGACGTTTGACGCTAAACAATAGGAAGACACAGAATTAAATACACAAGAGAGAGGTGATTTAACAAGGTACAGATGGAAACTAAAAACGAGAGCAGAAGTAAGTAACAAAGTAAAACAGGAAACACAGGAGAACAAGTAACCACTGTGGTGGGGAAAAGCGTGTTTAAATAAACAGCTCAAGCAAACACTTGTCTTTCTGTGAATTTTATTCAAGTCTTCTGCAGAAGGAACTCACAGGGACACATACACATCAGAGAGTATCATCCGAGTGAGCTGCAGTGTAACAGCTCATGCAGCTTTTATCTTAGTCTCAGGGTCGGAGTATTATCTCATCAAAGGAACATGGTGTCTTTCAGTGTTCCCTAGGGGACACTCAATCTGGATCTATAGAAAGACACCCATGTCCAAGGTACATGTGATGAACCACTTAAAGTCATGACACCTCTGGACATATGTTAAAGCATCACACACATTTACCTTCCATTGACCCCATACCCAAGAGGCTGGAGGCCCCTAGTGAGATTAGTTACATGGCAGTGTTTTAAAGATGTTCTCATGAAATTCCCATTACACCACAAAGACAGGAAGTTAAAATACACCAAATGTAAATGCTCCGTATTTGTATAGCGCCTTTCTAGTCTTTTCGACCACTCAAAGCGCTTTTACACTACATCACATTCACCATTCACACACTGAGTGTTCAAACAGAAACTCTAACATTCACACACATTCATACACTGGTGGAACAGCCACCAGGGGCAATTTAGGGTTCAGAATCTCCCAAGGACACTTCAACATGCAGCCTGGAGGAGCCAGGGATTGGATCGCTGACCTTCCGATTAACGGGCAACCCGCTCTACAGCCACAGCCACCCTGTTTTAGGGGAATGAATTAATAAATGACACAACGAAAAACATAATACAAACAATGGGAAAAACACAGACAGGAAGCAAAGTGAACATAGCTGGAGCTGGACTCTCTGTCAGTGGTGTCAGAGAGAAGAATGCTGTCCAAACTACATGTCATCTTGAACAATGTCTCCCACCCACTCCATGATCTGTTGCTCAAACACAGGAGCACTTTCAGTGCAAGACTCATTCCCCCAAAATGCACCACTGAGCGCCACAGGAAGTCATTCCTGCCTGTGGCCATCAAACTTTATAACTCCTCCCTCTAAGTGTCTGACACACAGATACTTAGTTAGTTTTTAAACTGGACCGTATTATCTATTTTTTTGCAATATTATCTGTTTAATAATTAATAATTAATAATTAATAATTAATAATTAATAATAAATATATAATAATTAATAATTTTTGGATCACCATAATAACTCTTAATAATGTAAATATTGTACATACCCACAATCCTTTATATTTGTCTTTATATTTTATATTTATACTCTTATATTTATATACTCTTTATCCATATACCTTTGACAAGTGTGCAATTGTGACAAAAGAATTTCCCCTCGGGGATCAATAAAGTATTTCTGATTCTGATTCTGATTTTAATACACAGTAGGTAGGATTTACCAAAATAAAACCAGAACTAATAACCCAAAACCATATGTGTGCATGGTGTTATTGTCATAAAATGCTTCACTTTTCTTTAATCTTCTCTGATTTCATCCTCTCTGATTTCTTCCATTAGACATATCAGCTGTACTGCTTTAAAGGAATAGTTTAACATTTTGGGAAATAGGTCCATAAGGGAATCGCTAAGCTAAACTAAGCTAATCACCTGCTGGCTGTAGCTTCAAATTTAACGTACAGACATGAGTGGTATTGATCTTCTCATGTAATTCTTGGTAAAAATGCAAACAAGCATATTCCCTAAAATGCTGATCTATTCTTTTCATAAGTTCGGTCATATGATTGCATCATTTAAGAGGTTTTTTATTTTTGTGCTAGGATGTTGGATCATAACCCGCTAACCTTGTCCCAGGATACCTTCCTTGGGCTCCAGTCTCTCATGTACCTGTGAGTTGCATTGTTTTTCTTAAAAATCTTCTGTTTTATGCTGACTGAAATCAAATCTCAAATTCCCAAATGTCCGAGTTCTCTGAAATGAGAAATGTATGATATTTCAGCTGTGCATATACTATATCAATAGATATAGTTTAAAGAAAACATATTCCTACTCTTTGAGAATAATTGCTAACCTGAATCAGGATAGGAAAATAAACGTTATAGTCAGACCACAAAGATGGATGGATGTTCATTAGTTTTCAAATGTCATTCTGTGCATCTTTCTATTGATATTTCTCTCTCTCTCTCTCTCTCTATCTATCTATCTATCTATCTATCTGCTGCTGTTCTTAGATGCTCGGGTGCTTTAGGCACTAAAGTTATTTCATTTTACTATTGTAATCATGATATGACACATGGGATTCCTTTGCCCTATTTCTGCAGGACAATGGTTGAATAACATTTGTTTTATTTATGTTTGCCATATATGCATATATTTTTATTTAGTGTTTGAAGTAAGTGGAATTAGACTTCAGTGCAAGAGAGGTCTTTTATACACGACTGAAAATTTAATTCCCTGTTTTTCAACACATTAATCACTTTTGCAGTATCTTTTTTATTTCGGTCATTTATCATTGTCAGTTGTTTCTCTCTTTTTCAAACAAGTCACAGAGCTTTTGTTTCCAGGTACACAAGCTGGTGGGAAATCCTGCTGTGTGGCACTTAACCTCTGTTTTGTTTTAACATGTTTTCCTTCTCTTGTCAGATCTATGGTGGACACCTCGCTGCAGCATCTTCCTCACCCGAGCTTCTGTCAACATATGCCTTCCTTGGACTGGCTGTGAGTCTGCTCTGACAGTGTACTTGTGTGTGTGCAGGTGTGTAGTGCATGTGTGTAATTCAGTAGATGTCTGTACTCCAAATAATTTACCACAGACGTGTGTTTGTGTGTGTGTGTGTTTGTGCTTGTGTGCGTACATAAAAACAAATTAAGCTGGTAGATAGAGGTAACAGGGGTTGCATAGCTGACAGTGGAAGGATCAGGTGAGGGGTGCACTTGACTGCATGAGAGGTGAAGTGTCCTGATCTGATGTCACCATGGTCGGTCAGCTTGACCAACTATATTTGGTCACCAAGTGCACTCCTGCCTGAGTCTAATAACAGTTAGCAGTATTTCCCATTACTGCTAACAGAGCTAACAATTCCAGAGCAAACAATGCCTGTCACTATGTTTTTCTTACTAGCCTATCTCTAGTTCAACTTGAATGAACAATGAAAATGAAATGGACTACATATTTACATTAACGCCACATATTTCTGCTTTTGTCAGGGATCTTGAGGGTAACCAGATTCAAACTCTCAACCACTCCATCTTGAACACCTGCAGCAAGCTTGAAGTTCTGTGAGTGTTTAAAATCTTTAAAAATGCCAAATGCTTGAAACATTTATAATTTTTATCATAGTCATAAGCCTTGTTTCCATTTCATTGAGGGAGTTTTTGACGTTTCCTAAAAGATAAACTTTAAATTAAGTGCGATGAAGGATGATGGCAAATGTAGCCACATCATTCATTTATTCAGTAACTGTGCTTCTGCCATAAATGATGCCATGTTGTCTTTACGAACAAAACATGTTCTTCCTTAAAGGGGCTATATGCAGTTTTTCGTACAAGCACACGCCTGATCTTAAAACTGCACCGCTGGTGGCTGCTGAAAACAACATAATGCCCCTTTAATTCATTCATTCATTCATTTTTCCTCAAAGAAACTTGCAACCCTTTTACCATTGCATCTTTAGGACCATGAGCCACACTAACTCCGATAATAAATTCTAAGTCATAATAAACAGATTTTGATCAACCAAATCTTAAACTGGCCGTTCATGTAGGGCTTCATTTCAGCCTCTGTCTGAAACAAGCTGTCTTTTGTGGTAACTACGGTAACGTAGTCGTAACGGTCTGTTTCTGTCACTCGTTTGTGAGAAGCCGATTAAGCTCGCCGCGCCTAAATTGTTACAGTTTGAGAGTCCTACCTGAAGAGAGGCTGCGAAGTCTTCTGTTGCACGATACGAGAACCACACACAACATAATTTATCAAATTGGGTCGGACTTGATCAATTTAGCGTGAGGATACACTTGTGACAAAGCCTGGTTTTCAGAATAAGGTGTCTAAAAGTTATATGAGTATGAAAATAAGATTAATTGTATTACATTCACAGAAAGTATAAAACATATTACATGTGTCCATTAAAAGTAAAAAAAAAACAACAACAATAAAATGTTAGGGAAGTTACTTATTCTATTTTGCTTTTCTTTGTTTTAGGGTTTCTGGAAAAACATCAAATAAATTTGTTGACTTTTGTTGCTGTTTCATCACCATTTATGGCTATACAATGGGTTTAAGATCAAATAGTTTACTATAGCTCAACATTGTTTGCAAAGTTCTTCATAGATAGCCTCTTAATTATGCACCAAATTAATGCATTTAACTTTAAAATGTACAAAATATGCTTTCGAGGGGGCATGGCCCCAGACCCCCCAAGAGGGTCCAAGGTCCACACACCATAGTCTCTTCAAATCCTGTGGGAAACACTGCTCTCTTATGTCATTCAACTGATAACATGCAAATGTAACCGGGTGCCCCCGAGAACTTACTGCACGGCCCTGATTTAAACCAGCGACCTCAGGTACGGGAGGCGGACACGCTGACGAGGAGGCTAAAACCCATGGGCACTAGCGTCTGTCGCCAGTGTGTCATAGACTGCCAAACATGAACATAAGCTATCAGCTTTGATATCCAAGCTTCTTTTCATTTCCATCTTAAGTCACAGTAGTATTACTCACTAGGGTGAGTTAGTCAGACAGTCTTAAGGGCATGTTCTTTAATTATGTATTCTGTTCACCACTCTGTTGGATCAGAGAACAAGGAGTTATGCACTGTTCTTCTCTGTTTATGTCTGTTATCTGTTTTTAATTAAAAAACAAAACAAATGGCATGTGTCTCTTTATTGGAGACATTTCCGATCATGATAGAGTAGACAGAAAGTCAGATGAAAACCGACCACTCTCTGTCTGTAAAATGTGTTCAGTTGTCATGTTGGATCAGTCATCACTTATGACAAGAAGGTCAGAAAGAGCCACACCTATTTGTCCACATTGACACAGTTAAGATGTCCCTGAGAAAGACATTTATCTGCTGTCTTCTCCCGTGTTGCTCTGTAGTTCTGGGCTGCATCTATTAATTAGTGTTAATGTGTAAATTGGCAAGAGAATTTATAGAACACAGAAACTCCAGTTTGAATCAGCACTATGTCACTGATAACGGAAGGGGCAGTGTGGGAATCGTTAGCGAATATATTCTAGATACTGCAACAAGGTAAGAAATTTCACAAGGTTTCTGACAGCGCCTCTGTTCTGTTCAGATTACTGATGGACAACAGAATCAGAAGCCTTCCTGAAAATACCTTCCAGTCTCTGGGGAAACTGGCTGAACTGTGAGTAACAGCCAGTTTGCTCGTGTCTTTATCATTTTGTTGTTATAATCAATTCACTTTATATCGGTTAACATTAAATAATAATACAAGGTGGTTAGTGTAACTAATCACTGGGTTTCAGTGGAGACTGAAATGTCTTTTTAAGAATATGTAAATGCTCCGGTGGTGATGGATTTTTCGCAGCCTGATTCAAATTTAATTATTTTCTAACCGACTGAAAGATCATTGTTAACTCTAACCATTTCTTTAAAAAGAAATGAACACATGACTTTTAAAGACTGATCAAACTAAGAGTACTGCCATTTATTGTCAATCAGTGGTTCGTTAGAATGAAACAATTCCCCAAAATCTTGTAATCAGAACAATCAGTGCAATATACTGTTGTTGAGGATATTTCTTGAGGGGCTTTGTTGATGTAACAAGGAAAGGTAAGACAGGTCTAGCAGAAACATAAAAGGGACCAAAAAATGTTATCTTTCAGATTTGGTGTTGGCATTCCTTGTGTTCACACTTTGGATGCTGACACTGTTTCTCCTTGGCCAAGTCTCATTAAACTTGCTGTGTAAAACTTCATCAGTCTCCAAAAACCTTCTTCCTCGCACCTGACAGCTGGCTCACAATATTTCTTCAATAACTATTACAATATGACCACATTATGTTTGGATTGGCAGATTAGGTAAATTACATTTCAGCCTGGAGCTGATGGTTGATTATGTCGATCCTTTGATGGATGTTCTAATGTTTACCTATCTGTGTTCAATTAAAAAAGTTTGTTTAACGAACAACAAATTTAGTATAATGTTCTGAGACCATAAGTGATTTACAGAACAACTATTAGGATGAATAAACTCCCAGCTGTGAGCTATAGCAACACAGATTTGCAACACAATAAATGGTTATGATTGAATATAAAATGTATTCACATAAAAGTCTAATAAAGTGTCTTAAAATGAAGGTAATGGATAGAGATTCAGTGGAAACAGTATTAGAAAACATAGTTTTGTTCTGCTGAGATTTATTTAGTTAATCTTTGATGTTCTGATAAATCCTTGCAAAGAAAATCAACAGTTTTTGACCGTATTTATTAATTTGATGTTCTGCTAGTTATTTTTTATTATTATTATTATTATTTATTTAGAAAATAATGTAGATGATGACATTTTTTGGTAAATTTTGTCTAAACATGAAATATCTGTGCTTTGGGTTAAGGAGTATGTTCTGTATGCTTTCCACTATCCATTTTTGGTAGTAAAGGAGTACATAATGAATGTAAGTGAATCTGCATGTTTCTCGTTTTTCTTTTGTCCATTGAATAGCTTGTCCTTTCTTTTTTCCTTCTCCTTTTTATCTCTTTCGGCGTGCTTAGGAATCTGTCCAGCAACAGGATAAGGGAGCTGCCGAAAAACACCTTTAAGAGCCTCTCCAAGTCCCTTCTTAAACTGTGAGTGACTGATAGTCTGGCTGCGAGGACAGGTGTGCTTCATTACGTTACAATTATGGGAGGGGATTAGGCTGAAATAAGTATTTAAAATATGAAAAAAAACTAACACATTAATTTATCTTACTATTAATGCCTCCCACAGGCCCTGCTGTCAGATATGTTGTAGTGCAAAAAGATGGTCCGCCAAGCAACATTTGAAAAAACAGTGAGAAATGGCCCTCAGTGTCATTTCACACTGGGATGAAATAATGAGCACAAGTATCATATTTGTTCCATAGTTCCATAAATGTTGTACTTATACAAATTTAACATGTGAAATGCATTGTCATAGTCTGACACTGTACATATTTGAGGTACTTTATTTCCATTTTATTCTACTTCTACAGCATTAAAAAAAAAAAACAGATGCTTCTACTCCACTATGTTTTACAGGGAAATATTTTTACTCCATTACATTTATCTGACAGTTATAATCACCAAATAAGATTTTACATTCAAAACATGCGATCATCTTATAAAATTTGATGCATTGTTATAGATTAAACTCACCAATGTATGTAAAGTAGTAACAATGAGCTCCACTTTGACCTACTATTCCTGCTACTAATAGAAATGCTGGCGGCACATTATTGCATCAGTAATAAAAAGTACTGCATAGAGAGAAGTTTTACTTTGATAAATCTTTCTAATGTTATTGACGTACACACGCTTAAGGAACATTTTCCATTCAAGACTTTCACTTGTAACGGAATATTTTTACAGTGAGGCAATGCAGCTTAAGTAAAGGATCTGAATACTTCTTCGATCACTGGTTACATGAAAACTGTGCTGTAATTCTTTGCATTTTGTAGTTCAAAACAATATAATGGACAACATAGTGGATAAAGGATCCCTGTGATGGAAATTTCAATCTCCTATAAATGTTTTGGACACTTTGACAAGAAATGTCTTTATATAATCAAGACAACTCACAACAGCAGCTGTTGTCTCTTTTGTTAGTTTGCTTGTCTGGAAAAACATCACAAAGGTTTGAATTTCAATAAATGCTTTTCGCCTCAGACATTTTGACTTGAAAAAACTTAAGTGTAACTAATAACATAATGCTGGTTTTGTTGCACTAGTTTCCTGTTGGCCTCACCAGTGAGCCAGGAAATAGAAAACATGAGAGGAAAGCAGCCACTGATAATGTTATTACATACCCAGCAACTGTCCAGGCCCAGGCTGTGCAGCGAATTTGGCAAAGTTGCCACAGTCAAAATTGCAGGTTGCAGATTTCAGCTGAGCCACACAGATTGACAAATTATTATTTTCTGTTATCATATGACAAATTACTCTATGGGCCCTATATAAACACATGATCACAATGGCTTTGCTATTCAAAGGGCAGATAATTGGCATGTTATAAAAGTAAAATCTAAATAAAGGGTTATTCCGATTAACTCGCAGGGGGAGAGAGAGAGAATATAGACAAGTGTTGTGATATAAAACTTTCTTTGATCATGAAGCCTATGTTACTCTAGTGAAGTGTGTAAACTAACCTGCTGACTGCAGTCGCTGTTAACAGTGACAGACAGACAGATCCACGTTATATACACTAGTCTCCTTAATATGTCTGTTTCAAAATGACTTGTCTGCGCCTGTGGGTCATAGTCTATTGGTGGATTGTTTCGCATTTGTTTTCAGGATTCTGATGCTACTGTTTTGCTGTTTTACAAATTATAGTTTCATAACAACAAAAACAAACAGTCTGTATTTTCAAACTATTGTTCTAAGACAAATTCTGTTTGTTGATCACAGTGTATTTTTGGATCCCTTCACATTTTTCTGCAAATCATTTTGACACTGTTTTACCGCAGAAGAGTGTGAATACGATCCACAATCACTATTTGTGGATCATGAAGTTTGCTTGTGGATTTCAAATTTATTTGTAGATCATATTTTGTTATGAGCAGCTTAGAGGATCCAAAAGCGGACACAAGGCGGGTTAGTCCATACAAGGATAGTTTATTGACAGGTTGAGAATGTGCAAAGGTGGGTGATGTGGGCTTGAGGCGGGGAGCGGGCAGGCTGAGGGAAACCAAGCTCCAAGAACACAGAGCGGGGCAGGTAAGCTGTGTCTTTACGAACAGAGCGGGGATCTGAGAGGAAAGGAAAAACACAGGCAGTCAGCGAGGTCACAGACTTGATCAACAAACTCTTTCTAACAAGACGCTAGAGTTGGGCCTTAGCGCTAGTTACCACTGTTGGTAAACGGACGATCTGGTGCTGACTTGAACACACACACACACACATACACAAACTAGACAAAGACTGACAGGAACGATAAGGGAAGGGACGGAGGAAAACATGAGGGCAGAAGAGGTGGCACAGCCAGGTCATGACATATTTTGTGTTTTCAAATTGTAATCCATATTTGTGACTCATAGTCTGTCCATTTTCACACATAAAACAGTCTCTTTCATTAGTGTCTAGAACATTTGAAAAACAAATTACTTTCAGTTAATTAAATGTCAGAGTTGTTTTATAGAGTAGTTACAGTAGCTTGTCAAAAATAGGCCATCTCTCCCGCTTTAAATCAACTTAAAAATCAGTTTCACAGAAAGTTTGAACTATCTTGACAGAAAGCTTTTAATGTAGTTTGTATGTGTTTATGTGTGGTCTGTTCAGCTGTTACATGGGGTTAAAGAGTAATTGGTGGATTGGATGTGTGGTTTCAGATTGGACAGCGCCCAGAATTAACAACTGTGCTGCTGTCTGTTTCAGCCTACTCTAAAATTTGACAGGGATAAAGTATGATATCAATCTGCCAAGCTCATTAAAGTGAATATTTATTTTACCATGCCTTTAATTTGAATACATACTTCAACATTTCTTAGAAAGACTTTTGTTCAAAACAAAATGTGGAGTAGGATCTCCACAATACATACATACATATTACTTTAACGTTTCATCTCAGGCAGCTCACATTGCTTGATACAAAATTTCCAACAGGTTAGTGCATCAACATTATATTCATCGTCTTTCTCTCTCTTTCCTGTCCTGAGTTAAGAATCTTTGTCAAAGTCTTTTCAACTACTTAAAATTTTACATGATGGTGGTAAAATACCCACACAGAGAAAACAGCCAGTAAAATTCACACACATATGATACACATGCACACAACACAATAAAAGACACATGCAGAAAGAAAGAAATAGAAAGAGACAAGGTTGTTGCCAGTTTCTTAATTGATCTATGAAACCACTGACATTTTGCTCAGGACAGGAGCCAACCCACTCTTGCTTTGAGATTCTTTTGGAGCAATATTTTCCATATCCCAACCTGACCTGGACAAATGGTAAGACTATTATCAAGGACATCCTGCACCTCCATTTTTATTAAATGTGTGGGATGCCAAAATTTGATGTGATCTTAGCGTTTGCTTAGTTGTAGGTAACCATTAGTGAATAGCTAGAATAACGAGCCAAGAGACTGATATATTGGAGGCACACACTTTTGTTTCACGTTGAACATCTGTTTGGTCTGCAGGACTGATGTTTGTGCCAGCAGCACTGAAGGTTTGTGATTTAAATGTCCCTGAAGTCACATTCAAAGCAACAATAGCTTAGTCATATTGTCTTGTAAAGGGACTGTTGTTACTCAAGCCTTATTTGTAAAAAGAAGGTTGTGTCCGTCCATGTCTTTCAACATTGGCCAAACTGCCAAACAAACTTTAGTTTAAAGCCACATTATGGGCAAACCAATACTGCTAAGCTAAACGTGAACTACATAATAATGAAGTACAGACAAATGGTATCACTTCAGAAATAGTCAGATGGGAATTAATTTTGAGAACATGAGGAAGAAACATAAAATCTAAAATCAGAGTAGGATTTGAATTGCACAGAGATAGATGCCTTGTTGCAAACAAACAACAAAAAATATAACAGAAAGTATGTTATACTTTAAGTACGAAAAGGTATTAGTACAGAAGTACTTTTGATGGATGAGTGGGGCTAGAGTGGCTCATCAGGGTGGAAACTCAAAGCTCAAAATAATGTTTTAACCAACATTTTATCAACTTTATTAGACATACTTTTTGTTTAGTACTCTTTGTTGTAGCAACTTTGACATTTTCATTCTATTTCATTAATATGCAGTGTACTACAGCACTGCATTAATGTCGGGTATAGCAGGTAAATGGGTAAAAGAAATAAAATGAATCCAAAACTTACAACAATGCCATCCAAAAATATCTGGATACTATATATATTACTGATTAATGTTATACAGGTCGCCATTTAATGGGATTTTACTGTAATTTAGCCATGCATTACAACATTTCACCCAGGCAGGCTTTATTAAGTTTATCATCATCTGTTTTGCGTTGCAGAAATATTTCCTTCAATCCCCTTCTCAACATTCACCCCAGCCACTTCAACCACCTGATACATCTTCAGTCTCTGTGAGTACACACACTCAAAGAAACTGCTTGCTGCAGCCCGTGCGGTGGTGAAGAATGCTTTGTTTTCTGTAGGGCGCTGGAGGGGATGGAGATCCCAGATATTCAGGCGAATATGTTCCTGCCTATGAAGAACCTTTCCCATATGTACGTATTGTACTACACAAGTATGACAATCATCACACTAATAACACACCACTGAATAACCAAACATGATGTGTCTTCATCTGTTTATCTCAACAGTATGTGTCATTGTTTGTCTAACGCTGTCTTTCTCCCTTGTTTCATCTGCTACCACCTTCTATTTTTATTTCCTCCTTTTCTCTACCAGCTACTTTAAGACGTTCCAGTACTGCTCCTATGCACCTCATGTCCGGTCCTGTAAACCCAACACAGATGGTATCTCTTCCTTTGAAGACCTGCTGGCTAACATGGTGCTGCGGGTGTCTGTCTGGGTCATGGCTTTCATCACCTGCTTTGGTAACCTTTTAGTGATCGGCATGAGGTCACTGATAAGAGCAGAGAACAACCTGCATGCTGCCTGCATCAAAGTCCTCTGTTGTGAGTAACCACACACAGTACTCTCACAAAACTATGGTGTATTATGCACAAATACAGAAATACAAGAATAAAATGTAGCATTCCACTCTGCATGTAAGGGTGGAAGTAAACCAAACCCTATCAAAAATGTTATATATCTTTTTTGTGCATGTAATAGGTTTGCAAAGTGATAAAGCCCAAAGTCCACCCCAAAGGGAGTTCCCACCTCCCACAGAAAACACTGCTCCTGAACTGCCTGAAAACAGCTCGATTGTAGTCCAGCCTTTACTTCCACAACCTATCTGCTTCACTTTGTAACATGCTTCATAATGCTCGCCTAGCGGCTTGTTAGGCATGCATTCAAAAACACTGAGCTGCAGCACACTCACGAACGAAACGTTACATACCCTCCAGCTGTTGTTTCTGTGATGTAGAGACAGTGCACAGTTAAAGCATTATGTATGAAAGATACATTTGTTACAAATTCATAACTTACCACTCTCAAACTGTCATTCTAGTCTACGTTGCAAAGCTGATCGTGAACACTTACAGCTGAATCAAAGCTGAACCAGGTTACGGCTTTTCAGGTCCCGCCCTACTCTGCTTCTGATTGGCTAGTAGTCCTTAACTAGGTACTGCGCATATGCAACTCCTAACAAAGATCAAATAGAAGTGAGATGCTTCACTCCATTGCTAAAATGTGTGTTCAACACACGGTGAAAAGAGGAGCTGCAGCAATGTATGAGATTTTGAAAAATGAACAGATGTAAACCTATTCTGGTACAACCCCAAAATAAAACTATGATACTGAAAATGAGCATAATGTTACCTCTTTAAAAATAATTTCAATGAAAATTAGATGTGGTATTGAAAAAATCACAGAAATTAAACAAAAAAAAAATCAGATCTATAGATGTGACTCTTGTGTGATGGAGTCAAGTGGCCTGGGTCCAGACCTTTGAATCGCTGCTCTCTTTTAATTTTCAGGAGATGATGAAGTGAACACATAATGGCACAGGTCAACTAGCCTTCAGAAGCTAACATAGTAGCGGGGGATCTAATGGATTTGTAATTAATACAATCTTTTGTCACAGTAAATCCTCTTATTTTTTTAGATAAAACTAAAATAAATTGCAGTGAGGAAGAGATTAGTGCTTCGGGGAACTGTAGAGTTTAGTGGCTCATATAACTTCCACTGCTCTCTTTGGCGTAAGTGCCCAAAGATAGTGTAGTGTTCTAGTGAACCTGTTATTCTAATTATTGTTGCCATTACATATTTAATTGAGTCACTGCATGTCAAAATGGCTGTACTCATTGTTGTCAGTTGTTTAATATATATTTGAGAAAACTGAGACAGTTTGAGTCAAGAGCAACACACCTTATGATAAAGACGAAACGAAACACTCAGATGATCTTAAAGTAAATGCAAATATCTTCAGGTTTGCTTGTTTTTATGCCTTGTATGAAAGTCCACCACAAGGTCACTAAGGGAGCTACATCTCTATGTCATTTTTAATATATTGGGTAAGATCAAACGTTAACCAAATACTTCAGCTTTAAAAAGGATTAGAGGTGTTATCAAGATTCATTTCAAAATAACCAGCCATGAGCAGTCGCATTTCAACAATTACAAAGGCAAGCAAAAGACTGAACATTTTTAACGGGTATGGAAGTGGGTTTTTCCAAAATAAATCCTTCTATCTACTGCCTTATAATTGATATTTGATTTCTCTCATTCATTGTGCACCATTTGTTTCTTCTCTGCTTTCTCATTTTGGTGTTCTCAGTCAATTCTCTTTTTTTGAACTCTTGTGTAAACTTTACTTATATAACACCGTCACTCTCTGACTCTTGTTCTGTGTCATTTTCTCCTCTTCTCCCCTTTTGCATTTTGTTCCACCTCCAGGCTTCACTCACTTTGCTATGCTATCTCACCTTTATTCAGAACTTATCATTTCAAACTATACTGTAGCATGAACACCCTCTATTTTCCTTTTTTTAAAATCCAAAATGGGTAGTCTGTCAGCAGGAAAGCTAAAAATAGGCTTAAAAAATTAGTCATGTTGGCTTACTTGTGTCCTTAAATCAGCCATCAAATGGGCAGTAGGGGCCCAAAGGTTAGAGAAGTGAGCTTGTGAGCGGGAAATCGCCGGTTCAGTCCCCGGACTGGCAGGATAAAATCTGTGTGTGGAAAGTAAACCAAGTAGTGCTTGCCCTCCGTCATTTACCACCACTGAGGTGCCCTTGAGCAAGGCCCATAACCCCAACTGCTCCAGTGCTGCTTAGTGGCCAGTGTAGTTGTACTGAATGTGTAACAGTGTGAATGTGATCAGAGGCTTTCTCTCAGTGAAGCTCCCCTGAATAAAGGTAACAAAACAATGACTGACATATTTTCTCTCACCCATGCAACTGATTACTCTTGTCTTCTCTGGAGGGTAGAAATAAAGTACTGTGGTGTGTATTTTAATGAGAAATTTGGAGTCTAGCTGCAGGAAGTGCCAGCAGGATGTACCAGATGGACTCATTCAGCAAACACACCCAGAGCACATTTCTCTGTAAGTGGGCTCATGTATGTCACTTTCTCTTATCATTCAGGTGCAGACTGCCTCATGGGTGTGTACCTGTTTTTTGTTGGAGTGTTCGATGTAAAATTTCGCGGGCAGTACAATCGTAACGCCCTGCTCTGGATGGATAGTGTGGAATGTCGGACCATTGGATTCCTGGCCATGCTCTCCTCAGAGGTAACTTACGGTAATATCAATAAACATTCCACTCACAGCCACACATACATAAATATGCAAACTATATGCAGTCGGTCAGTCAGTCCGCACACTCATATGATGTGTGGGTCCTTGTTTTGTTTGTATTGTGCACAGGGCGGCACGATATACACTGCTGCTGTCAGTTTCACAGTATTTAGCTACAGTTTGTAGCAGTAATGTGCCAGCAAAGGCAGTGAAGAAGAAGACTGCAAGCAAGCAAACATGGATGTAGATATACATTTTAGATAGATTCAAATATTTAAAAAAAATGGGTCATTGTAATGGGACTGATGGCCAGTCAGCTGGATCCACTGGAGGAGAGGAGGCCACTGGAGAGGCAGGTGTGGTAGTAAGCACGATGGTACTGCCCTCCACTTCAGTAGGCACAGGTAGACCTATGAGGAAGATTAACACAGAAAATAAGTAATTTTAGTAAGTTGACATGTTCATACACTGGGTGTTCCTAGAGGTGAATAATTGTTTAGTTATTGCTGATGTAGGCCTAAACTTACCAGCACTGTCAGCTTCTTGGATGACACCAATGATGGAGGTAGAGGTGGAGGCTGATGGACCTGCTATGAAATAATAAAAATAAATAAATAAATTGACTGAACTGAAATGACTTGTGTTCTTAGCATTAGATCTGGAGGATCTTATAATGCAGGACAATCTGCAAGAGTTTGATGCTGTCTGCTTTTAAAAAGTGACTTTAGATAAGATGTCCTTTAAACACTGGCAGCTTTGGAGGAGCTCCATGATGTTGCTCAATAATCAGTCCTTTAAAACAGCTACTACACACTCCCTACCTGACAGATTGGATTTATAATCGAAGGACAGGGCATCTCTATAGGTTGAACTACAACACATAACTTAACAGCAGTGTCAGCTTCTTGGGTGACATGACCGTGTTCAAACCTGGCCTATCTGGTTTTGTTCTGTTAAATGCTTTATAATACCAGATTTGAAAAGCTCAGCTCCAAAGATAATGTTAGATAGACTGTATATGTGTTAGATCAGCAATTCCCACAGTGTGCTGCGTGCACCCCTGGGGGTACATGAGCTGCCTCTAGGGGGTGCACGACAGGAAAAATGTAATGGTGGTGTAATAGTGTAATAACTACAACAATTATTTTTTGTGGAATTTGTCATGAAATAGAAACCTGAATTGAAAATTAAAAACATTATTATTAGTAGATGGTTCACAGGAAATGGCTACTCACACACCTCTTTTCCTCTCCCTCTGTCTGTCAGCCTGATCCATATGCGCTTTACTTACAAATCCTCATACGGATCCTCTTTTTGTCCATCTGTTTAGGAGGCCATAGCAGAGTGCGATTTGTGAGAAAACATGTTGTATTTGGTCATGAAAATACCCCCCCAACCTCCCTCCGCACGGTTCAGCCTCTGGTGTGAGAGACCCGGGGTTCAATTCCCCACTGTGACCCATCTACCAGTGTGTCCCTGAGCAAGACACTTAACCCCTAGTTGCTCCAGAGGCGTGCGACCTCTGACATGTATAGCAGTTGTAAGTCCCTTTGGATAAAAGCGTCAGCTAAATGAATAAATGTAGATAGATAAAAGATTGAAAAAGATCTATGTCCTAATAACAATATTAACTTAATCAATTTTAATAATAAGATTTAATCCTATACTATGGTATAACACTACTACTATACCAATTTTATGTAGTTTGTAAAAGTTGTGATGCTAATCGCGGTTAGCATGTTAGCAAGTATAGCGTTAGCACTGTTAATAATTCCAGCATGACTGATGTAAGACCTTTAGTTCAGATTATCTAAAAATACAGGCATAAGAAAACGGAGCCTGTGGGCTTACTTACCTTTATCTTTTTGACTCCTCTCTTCTTCGAGGCTCTTCTGTTGTCTTTTTACATGTCCAGACAAATATGATCTTCTCTTGTCTCACATCAAGCCTGACTGACCCAGCATAACGAGTGACGTCACAGGGTCAGCCGGCTCTGGTGTGTCAGGAGTCACGGGGAGGTCCGAGCAAGCTGATTTTCCATAGTATACAACTAAAGTGAATAACCACTATGCTTATTATGGTGCATAATATAGAGAGCTGTCTTCATTTTATTTTATTTTACGTTTCTTTTTTCAGTGATTTTTTTTCCACCACTAGCAAGCAGTGACTGTAGAGGGCCTTCTGCTGGCCATGGGGCCCTATGCCACCGCAAAGGTCACTTAGTGGCTCAGCCGGCTCTGGGTATGCTTTGGGAAATTGTCGGCAGTAGTGGTACTGTAAGAAGTTAGAGTAAAAATATGTTCCTTTAAGATTTTTAGTGAGTTTTTTCCCTCAGGTGTCTGTCCTCCTCCTGACCTACCTGACTCTGGAGAAGTTCTTGGTCATTGTCTTCCCCTTCAGCAATCTGCGCCCAGGCAAACTTCAGACTGGGGTGAGCTTTAGTACTAGTACAGGAATTTGTCTGCTGGATGTCTTAGCATTTTCAGATTAATTTAATTGGATCCTCTTGTTGTTCGTGCTGTTTTATATAGGATATCTCCAAAGAAGCAACACCAGAATTTACTGCTCACTTCCGTTGTTTGCTGTGTAAAGTAATCCTACAACTTTATGGTGTAAAAATATTTGATTTGCTATGCTGTAGTAGTTTTTCAGTAAAAGGAAATGTGAAAAGTGTTCTGCTGAGCGCTCAGCCAGTGCACTCAGTATGAAACACTCTATGGCCTTTGCCAAAAATAGACACATTATGTTGCTGAGCAGATCCTAATTGAGGTAGAGCTAGAAAACCTGTTTCATGCAAAAGCATTTCAGCGTTGCCATCTTTATGTTAACATAATTACAATAATTTTACATTACAACTAAGTCATTTAAAGGGGTTCTTTGCTAGGATTGAGATTAAAAGATTAATGAAGACACTCATTAAAACTGCTGTTTATGTTTGACACTTTCAACCCTTCAGGAAGGAATCAAAAATTCATCTGAGTACCTCTTAGTCACTTTTTTGTAGCTCTTCAAATGCTTAATGTGACATAAAGTGATATAAATGATCAAGCAAATAATGAAGAGAACAGAGTAGTGATACATGTATAAAGCATAGTGTTAGTTCAAGCAGAACAGCTGTTTCATGTATGCTTTATAATCACTGCCACATTCACAGCTGACTAGACGGGTACAATTATATTCCAGGTGAACCTGACACTTCTCACTATTACTCAGCTGATGTCAAATCATTTTGCTGCCACAGCTTTCTCAGCTGCCCCATCCTCCTCATTATGTCCCATATTTTTGTTATTGTTAATTTAGATCAAATGTTCACGTTTGTTATGGCGGAATAGTTCTCCAGCATAGTCCTTATTGCTGCTTGGATTCTTTGAGAGCTCCCTCAAAGAGCAGAGCATTTTCAGCCAAATCCAACTAAATCTAAATGCTTCTGTATCCTTGATGTCTGACTGAGAGAGGGTCTCTTTGCTCTGTGAGAAAGCTCTGCCACCTACTGTTTTCTTTCTCTAGAGAGTGTAGATGGGGAGGCCTCCATCTACACTGAAGTAAATGTTTGGAGTAATCATTAGGTAATGAAAGTGTGGACATCCAATGAGTCATCAATTAGCTTAAATAATTTTTCACTGTGGACTTTGAAGAGCAACAGAAATCCTAACAGCATATTTGTCGTCCCGCTGCTAGGTGATCCTGGCTTCTATCTGGCTACTGGGGTTCATTATCGCTGCCGTGCCCCTAATGAATGAGGACGTGTTTGGAAACTACTATGGACGTAATGGAGTCTGTTTTCCCCTGCACTCTGACAGGCAAGAAAAACCTACCGCCAAAGGATATTCCACAGGGATTTTTCTGGGTAAATTGAAAAAAAAACAGCAACAAATTTTACAGTGAATACTCATACATAGCAATGTTCTAAAAACCTCCTAAACCTCCTAAAATCAGTAGTCTAAATTTAAGTGTAGGCTAGTGTATGCCTGACAATATAATATACTGTATATTCACAGTACACAGTATAGATTACATACATATAATACACAGCTTTGAGAAGTGGTGAAATCCTCTTAATCCAATCAGTGAAAGGTTAAAAAGAACACTGAGTGATCAGATGCACTAACCACTGCGATTAAATACCTAGCTTTAAATACAATAAGACATGCTGTTGTTTATCATGGAGACATATTACACTGAATTACGTTTTTTATTAATTTTGCATTATTTGTATGTAAGGATGTGCAGATGAAATTTGATGCAGCTTTATTTTTTTGATCTTTAAAGTTGTAAGAGTGATCTGATCACATTTTGAGCAGCATTATTACACAACCAACTAACAGAACAGAGAAGGGCATTGCACCTTGGATCAGGCCATTAAATCGCAAACACCATGGCTCCATCAACAATAAATGATTAGTCTGTGTTCTTATTACTCAATGTTCTCACTGAGCACTGGCAACAGGGATTTATAAATTCTGGGCATATTCTGTCTGAAGGCTGGGGCAGCATTTACATCACTTGGCTGTTAAAATAAGAATATTGTGAATTAATTCATGAGGTGCCACATGTTTGTTATTCATCACCAGCTTTTCTTTCAGAGTGCATGCTCTGATGCCCTGTGTGTCGGCGTGGCCAGTGTCTATCTCTTTCAGGTGAAGCGCTGAGACTGATTGCAGAAACTCTGGGCACTTGGGCTTATTGCCCTGTAGAGTATTTGTAACGCCTTATTCTCATTTTTAGGGATGATGCTGCTGAGCTGAGGACACAGATCTCCCTGCTAACTTACTACTTTCTGTTTTCTTCCACAGGTTCCACCTTAGCCTTTGTTTCTGGACATGCTGTTTTAGTTGTTTCTTGCACATTACAACACCCTTACACACATTTTCCATGCATCCATCATCCTACCCTGACATGACTGAAAACACTGATGCTCATGACCCATACTTTATCACCTTTACTTTGGCACCAGCCTTAATTTGGTTGATTTTGGTTTAAATGAAAATCTGTGTGTAGGCGCATGCATATAAAAGTGTAAGCTTATAAAAATACAATGCATTGTTAAAGATTAAATCAGTGGTCTCGATCGATTTTGGCTTATGACCCCTTACAAAAAAAATGTGTCTAGATGGGACTGTTTTTCTATATTTATTCAAGAGGATGGTCTTTAAATTTGAGCTCATGACTTATTGATCTCATATTCAGATTTTGTTTTGCTTTCCCTCAAAATCATGCCCTCGCACTCAAATAAGATTTAGATTTGTATTTATGTCCCTAAATAAAACAAGTTTAGAAAAGTCCAAAAAAAGAACTTTGTTTTTTTCCTTGTTCCTCTCCCAGTAATCATCTTACGACCTCTCAGATTTATCTTGTGACCCTTTGCAAGTGACTCGACCGCTAGGTTGGGATCCACTGGACTAAACTATTGAACTCCATATGAAGACGCAAAACGAGAACTTTTACTTTTGACACTTTAAGTATGTTTTGTTGATGGTACTATTATACTTTTACTCAAGTGTTTTTACATTTTTAAGTAAAGGAAGTGAGTACTTCTCCCACCACTGCATTTATGTGTGTGAATAGCATGTGCATTTCTTTAGGTCTAAACCTGGTGGCATTCCTGGTGATCGTCTTCTCCTACTCCAGCATGTTCTACTCCATCTATAAAACTGGCATCAACGCCACAGATGTGAGGAGCAGACTGCACAGAGATGTGGCTGTGGCCAACAGGTTTTTCTTCATAGTGTTCTCTGATGCCCTCTGCTGGATTCCCATATTTTTGGTGAAAGTCCTCTCACTAATGGAGGTGGAGATACCTGGTAAGAATGAAATGGTACTTTGTGTTTAAGGTTATATTGGTTGCACTGTATTCGGATAGTCCGCCTACAGATACTTCATTGAGAATTTGACATTTCAGCTTGTTACAATCTATTTTAAGACTTGTTCATAAATTCTCACACATGATCTGATAATCTGTTAATTGATAATCTGATAAACATCTACAGACAAAGCGAAACACTTTAAATGTTACAAATTCTCTATAAAATATCTGTAGACGGACTATCCACGTAAAGTGTAGCAGTTATATTTGCTTTACTTAAACATGTCATAAATCACTAGGTCACCCTGACACAGTGTTCTACTATTTGAATCTTTGACTATGGAATAACGGAAGAAAAAGCATCCAAAGGCACGCACTGCTTTAACATGTGGATATATTTGCTCCTCTTCTGGTTTTAGGCACTATCTCCAGCTGGGTAGTCATCTTCATCCTCCCCATCAACAGTGCCTTGAACCCCATCCTTTACACCTTGACCACCAGCTTCTTCAGAGAGCAGGTGGAACTCTTACTCTGTCGCTGGCAGAGACGACATGTCCTGAAAAAAGACCGCAAAAGCCTCACCTCCACCACAATGTACATGGAGGCGCAAAGGTCTCATTGCTACCAGACCCCAGCCTACCTCCAGCGGGTGTCACTGACCGCCGCAGATCCCCGCTACGCCTGAGGGAGGCCCGGAGCTCTCCTGGCCGCTTTGTAAACTACGGGTCGAGGGCCTATTGCTGATTACTTCTTTAGGCTCCTACATGTAGCACTAGCATGTTTTGCCGAGACTGACCTCCTGGTGGACCAAGATTAACAATCAACCTCATCATGCTCTGACACGTGTAAAAATGACCATAATTAGATGCTTTTGTGCCAAGTAGTTAATGCTTCTCGCACACACCCGCCCCCCCCCATGCATCCATACAGGAAGCACTTTCGGTTTCAGTGCTCTAAGTCACTACGACATGTAGGCATGAGGAGCCAAGGATCCAACTACCAACCGCACGATTAGCGGATAACCCTCTGTACTTCTAGAGCTACAGTCACTCCGATGCTTGCATGCTTATGTGGCTATACATTTGAAATTGTTCCATGAGAGGATATATAATTGGACTAACAAAGAAGAGGAGATAAATGAAAGAATAAATACCAGCATAATTATACTGTACATCTCAATGCCACCCTGAGGACGATCACAATGGACTTTCAATGTCTTAAGCAAGAAAAGTATCTCACATATGTCACTTTTTACTTAAATGACCCTTTCGTCAGATGATGGAGCTCGAGCAGGAGAGGACGCTGGGAGACATGCAGCCAAATATCTCCCTTATCTCACAGACACTGTTTTTCTATGGAGTGACTTGAGGGCGAAGCTCACAGATGTAATGCTCATCAGACGCTGAGCTGGGAAGTGGGTTCAAGGATTAATGTTTTCACTCAAAAAATAAGGAATGACTCTTGGAGTGCACAAAGTGTAGCACAAACATGGTTTATGGAATCATAATGCAGTTGTATTCATTTTCATTTAATGTGCACAAAAAGGAACACAGATTTCAGATTTCATCTACCACTTAAACTGCAGTGCAAAGTCAATTTTACATGTCATTTTGATATATTCTATTACACAATTTAAAAGAAAATTAATAACACAATTCAAGGTGTTCATTTGTTAAGCTCTCTGCTTAAAGCCTCTGTATTTCTGCTCTCTGCTCCCTGTTTTTGCTTTTGTTCTCTTTCTGGTAATTTGTCTTGATCAGTTGTTGATTGGCTTTCCTGATTAGTGAAATGTGATTTCCTTCTGTAATACCCCTTTCCTAGAACCTCCTCTTCACAGAAAGGTAGAAATGAAGGAGTGAATATGGATTTTAGCATATTGTACAAAATATTAAAAAAATGTCACAAATGTTATTTATTTTATGCAACAAATCTAAAAAATAAAACGTTTAATGGCACATTAAATATTGCTAACCAGTCAATGGGAGAAAAACACAAGAAAGAGACTCAACCGTCGACAATCACTGAATGTTTTGCATCAGTT
The DNA here is from genome assembly GCF_021292245.1 of Micropterus dolomieu. Classification (NCBI taxonomy): domain Eukaryota; kingdom Metazoa; phylum Chordata; class Actinopteri; order Centrarchiformes; family Centrarchidae; genus Micropterus; species Micropterus dolomieu. The sequence continues at coordinate 25,250,050 of NC_060158.1, read as the reverse complement.
GTGTAGCAGCGGCTAACTTCCTGCTCTTCACTGACCGTAATCTGACGCCCATTTTTGCCATATTTTCTATGTTGTTGGTGTAATAGGTGTAATATGATTTTTCCCCCCTTGTTGGTTACATGCCATTTTGTATCGTGTACTCTATCTGCATGGACAGTATGTGCTCTCACTAATTTTGAATCTGAACCAAAATAATCTTGATACCCTAACCCCCTTAATATGTGACTGACCTGGACTGGATTAAAACATTTGGTTGTCACATTGAATTTAATACATCCAGTCCTCATCCAATACATGAGACATTTGTTTAATTCAGTTTTGTTTTCAGTGTGCTTGTCAGACGTCACCTGAACTATTTTGAACTTTGGTTCATGTTTCTATTTATACTTTTTTATACTGATATATAACATGCCTATGTTTTTGCTCTCTTTAAACAGTTTCTTAAATTCAATGACAGCTATCAACATCCAGATAGTGGAAAAAGACGATTGTACCTACAAGTTTCTGCAAAACATACAAAGCAGTGGAACCTCCTCTGATGAAATAAGGATTATTATTTCCTATTGTTACTGTCCTGTTGTACCGTCTTCTCTGTGTAAGTTCTGTATATCATTGTGTTTTTTGGAGTCTGGTTGGTGAATTTTGTGTTTATTGGTTTCCCCTTGGAAATGGCTCTTTGACAGAAATAATAAAAAGACAACAACAATACAACAAACATTTTGCCCTTTTGTGTGAGCCGTATGCTCATATAACCTCATCAGATCTGTTAGTTGTTATACAGTCCCCACCAAAAGTATTGTAACGGTAAGGCAAATTCCTTTGTTTTTGTTGTTCACTGAAGACATTTGGGTTTAAGATCAAAAGATTAGTATAAGACAAGAGTTCAGAATTTCAGCTCTCATTTCTTGGTATTCACATCTAGATGTGTTAAACAACTCAGGACATACCACCCTTTGTTTGAACCCACCCATTTTTCAAGTGAGCAAAACTATTGGAAGATATGACTGACAGATGTTGTTGCCCAGGTGTTGCCTTTTAGGTTGATAGTCCAAACATAAATAGCTCTGCATGACTAGTCTAAGTTTTCATCCTTGGTTCAAACCTATAAAGACTGCATTTCCTGTTAAAGAGGATAAACCAACATGAAGACCAGAGAGCTGTCTATGGGAGAAAAGCAAGCCATTGTCAAGCCGAGAAAAGAAGGGAAATCGACCAGAGCCATTGGACAAACATTGGGCATAGCAAGACACATCAATTTGGAAAGTCCTGAAAAAGAAAGAAACTACTGGTGTACTGAGCAACAGACATCAAACAGGTCGGTCAAAGGAAAACAACAGTAACTGATGACAGAAATATCGTGAGAGCTGTGAAGAAAACCCCCAAAACATCAGTAAGTGACATCACCAACGACCTCCACAGTGAAGGTATCACAATCCACTGTTGGAAGAAGACTCAGAGAGCAGAAATATAGAGGCCACATCACAAGATGCAAACCACTCATCAGCAGGAAGAAGGCCAGACTGAAGTGTACAGAAACATTTTGTCTGCCAATTTACGGAGAAATGCATTGAAACTAATCGGGAGGAAGTTGATCTTGCAGCAGGACAATGACCCAAAGCACACTGCCAGCAAAACAAAGGACTTCATCAGGGGAAAAAGTGGAAGACTGGCCAAGTCAATCACCTGACCTTAACCCAATAGAGCATGCATTTCACCTCCTTAAGAGGAGACTGAAGGGAGAAACAAGAACTGAAAGAAGCTGCGGTAAAAGCCTGGAATAGCATCACAAATGAAGAATGCAACAGTTTGGTGATACCGATGGGCCGACAGGCTTAAGGCAGTTATTGCAAGCAAGGGTTATGCCACCAAATATTAAATGTTATTTTCTTTAAGATTATTTGTTCCTTCACTTTTGCTCACCTAAGTGTGGTCTAATACAAACGGTGATATGTCCTAAGTTGTTTAACACATCTAGATGTGAATACCAGGAAATAAAAGCTGAAATTCTGAACTCTTGTCTCATACTCATCTTTTGGAGACAATCCCAGCTGACATTGGGTGAAAGGTACACCCTGGACAGGTTGCCAGTCCATTACAGGGCACACAAACAACCACTCACACTCACATCCACTCCTAAGGGCAATTTAGAGTCCCCAACTAACCTAGCCTGCCTTTCTTTGGACTGGAACATGTGATTACATGTTAAACAGTAACACAAGTTGTACTAGGTGGGTTGATACATATAAATAATAAAAAAGATACAGGCTAAATAAGTGACAGAAGTTACATAAAAACACTCATAGTGTATGCCTCACACATCCAGTAAGAGATTTTCAGAATCAGAGATTTATTGCTAAGTAATATTTTACATGTATAAGGAATTTGCTAGGGTGATAAGGTGCTACAAGTAGACAGACATAAATAATAAAATATATAAATATGGAGTAAACAGAAGTAAGTCATAAAAGAATAATTGAACTATGTGTAGAGAAAAACAATGTAGCAGATATTTACATGTAGATTACTCCGGGTTTCTGCAGACATATTACAGAGTAGGAGAGTATCTGTATTTATGTAAATATAAATACAATATAGACAAATATAATAAATATAATATAGACAAAATATAAAAGAATAATAATGACTTTGTGCAATATGGCAATTTGTGCAGAGGTATGCAAAATATTAACGTTAGATTTCAAAGACATTTACGGTATGTATTGTAGGGGGCCCAGCTGTGGTTGGAAAGAAGCTGTTCTTGTGGCGAGAGGTTTTGGTACTGTTAACCGCAGCCTCCTGCCGGGGAGTGTCTGAAACAGTTTGTGACCGGGATGGGAGGGGTCACCTAAAATCTTTCCTGCACACCTCAAAGTCCTGGAGGCACATGTCTTGAAGGGTCCTTAAAGTATGAATATTAACAATATGTGGATTGGAAAATGCTAACCTTATTTCATTAAAGTGCAGATTTGGTGTGCATAGCAAGCCCATTAAGTGGCCGAGGCTATTTAATGATATTTAAAAAACACAACACAAATGCAAGCTCAAGAGAAGCTGGCTATTTGATGTAGTCGTTTGTTTGTGCAGCTGCTTGTGGTAAACGCCTCCATTGTCAAGCTAACAACATGTCTTTTCAATCTTAGTGTGTGGCTCTTTCATCACTTGATTTTACCGCACCTGCGGCGTTCAGCATCCTTTAGTAGCAGGTGTCCTGCCCTTGGACCAAGGTGCGCCCCTAGCGACACGATGATGGACACAGCCGCCAACCAATAGGGAACGAGCTTTGTCTCAGTTTCCAGAACCTCGGCTTCAGATTGGTTGCTAAGGGCGGAGCGCTGTCATCCTGAGCAGTAGCGCTGTCAGCCGGGGCGGTACGACTCCTGGAGGAGAGAGACGAGACGGATTGATGAAAACAAGCCATTTAATCACATAAACAAAGAACCCGTGCCAGGAAATGATCCTGTAGTCGCCAGGGTCGACACAGAAAAGGTACTGTTCGTTTATGTCGCATTAGTGCTGTGTCGGTTGGTGTTTAATTGGTCCTGTGTGTGACCACAAAGCAACCGAGCGATGTCTTGATATAACATCGATATAACTACCACAGGGGCTTCTACTAGCTCGTTGGCTACCCGGTTAGCTACAGGCAGAGCTGGTTATAGTGGTGATATAAAAGAAAATGTGAACACGCTTCCGCGTTTCTTTAAAGCACTCGTACAAAGAACAATGCCGCGCTGATTTGCGAGGCAGATAAGCTAAGCGACAGTCTTTAGGTTAACAGCGACCGTTGATTGTAAATTCACACTTCGTGATGTCGGTGAAAGAGAATATGCTACAATGCATGTTAGCTAACAGCTAGGTAGCTTACATTAATGACCAGCCAAGTCACCATTGCTGGCTGCTGACAAATTCAGTTTGGGGGCATAAATAAAATATCTCGTAGTGTAACACAACGCATGAATGTCTGGCAGTATGGTTCCCTGTCTGATAACATGTCTGAGCCTTTGGACCATTCTCTAGTTATATGGTTATGGGTTGTGGATTAGAACACAGCCTTCAAATTGTGAAACTTAAACTGATTTTGGTCCAGTGGCGGGCATTATCACTTTATTATTCTACAGCAGAGATGCTCAGGAGTCAGCTTGCACATTTAGTGAGAGAAAGCCGGTGTTGCAGCATGTAATATTTACAGGCACTCGCACAGTATACAGCCAGATACCAGGCAGCACCACTACTGTGGACTTTCTGTCATCTGGCAAAATGGAATCATACATATTGATTTCCATGTATGCTATTTTTGGACTGTTTTAAGATGAATAGCCACATACTTTACCCCCCCCCCCCCCCCCCCCCCCCCCCCCCCCCCCCCCCCCCCCCCCCCCCCCCT
>NC_060158.1:25224517-25245649 GCF_021292245.1 Micropterus dolomieu | reverse complement strand
CCCTTTCCCCCCCCCCCCCCCCCCCCCCCGCCCCCACCACCCCCGCAACCTGGTCTGTTCATACTACTATTTCAAGCCCATTCCTCACCCTCCCTCCTTACCTTCCTCATGACTCAATCATGCTCCCTCTCCATCTCTCCAGCTGTTTGGCACAGCCAGTCTGCGAAGGCGACCCAGTTAACTCCTTTGTTCTGTGTCTGGACTTACGCTACAAGTAACACACACAGACAACATGTCATGTGTGTCTCAGCACTGAGTATTATCATAACATTGTCACTGGTTAATTTTAGTGGATCCATGTAATGCTAAAGCATTTTAAAGAATGTGAGGAATTAGGCTTGTTTTAACTTATTTAGATGTGGTAATCTTTTCTAATGACATGTATGTTGTATGCATGTGGAGATGTATTATAATAACACACCAGGTGAACCACTGGGACACTAGTAGCTTGTACAATGTGTGTACCACACCACTAGGAGGTTGATTTATTGTTTTTCAGGAGATAATCATCAGATAAGAAACACATTTTGCAGGTTGATGCTGTGTCTAAACCCTTTAAAATATCAACTTTTAAGGAACAACAAACACCAGCCTTGATATTATATCAACCACCATGCATGCTATAGTTTATCCAGTGAGTGTTTTTAAGGATCAGAGAGTTAACTTAAACAAAATAGTAATTTAAGTGAAAACATTTAAAATGACTTGGGACCAACCATTAACAGTTGTTCAGTTTTACAGAAAGAGGCTTCTTAATGTCTGTGTCTACGTGGCGATGGTTGAGCTTCCGCAAACTGTACCATTGCATTGACATCAGAATAGATTCCATCTAGATGAATAGTGAAATGTCTCCAGTTGTACAATTGTCTGTCCAGTGGGTTGTTTATTAAGACCTGGGTGACAGAGATTAAACTACACAGATGTATTGCCCCCCATGGATTCCTGATTATAATAGTGTTTAAAACATTTTATTTTGATATGGTATACTAAAATTGTGTAATTAATATACATTCTACACCTTATTTTGGAAGTTAAATTATGTTGGTACAGTGTGGTTGCAGTAGTGTCAGTCTATTCTCTATGGCAAGTCCTTTGTCCCAATGTGTGATGAAAACACTACTTCCACTTCAGACGTTGTGCAAGAAACAAAACCGTCCAACCATCTAATGACGTGACCATAATTCCTACTACAGCATATTTATATTTGTGGCATTTTGTCTCTAGTAGTTAGCTGACAGTAGAGAGTGACCAGAAACAGGGGGAGCAGGGGGAGGCAGCATGACATGGAGACAAACACCTTTAGCTCAAAGCATGGACGTTACATGGTTTCATATGTGTTGTTGTATGTGTGTCACGGTTCACAGTCTCTTGTATTAAGGGTACATTACGTACGTTTGGAGGCCACTGGTTACTTACCCGCTGTAAAGATGTTATTTGGATTTATCCGCATGTGGGAAAGGAGCAGAAACCGTGTGTTTGACCTCCCTCAGTCCGCTGGTGAACTATCCATCTTTCCCCACTGTTATCATTTCCATATATACCACCCGGCACCTCACTCCCACTGGATTACATAACCTTGTGTTTCTGCCAGATACACTAAAATCCCCACATATACAGAGAATCACACTCACATTCCTTACTATCACAATCCCTATCTGACTTTGCCTCAGGTGCTGTTGCTTATTTTATGGGTAAGATCTTCTGCTGAATATTGCTAGAGAGTTGCAGAATACTCTTTTACTTTAAATGATATAAGCCTGTTTGAGCTTTGTGTTGATATAATTATATGGAGTTTATGTAGATAATTATTCAGTTGACTTGTGTGTTTGATTTAGGACTTAAGATAGGGAATGCTGTTTTACTGCTGTTAGATTTGATGGAGCTCTGAGGCTGTTTGCTGATGCATTAGTCTGCACATTAGAGACCCCAGAGCAAGTGTTGCATAACACAACTCTATATGTGTATTTAAAGGCATACTGTAGTGTGTGCACATCCATGGCTAATAGCATAAATTAATGAATGCGGTAGCACATATTGCCCCTCCTTTCTCACAGAATTCAGTCATTTACATGTTTCTTTGTCTCTTTGAGTTTTACGTATATTGTATTTTATCTCTTCTTATTTTCTCAGAGCTGCCTTTACAGGTTCCGGTGAACTTAATGCATTGCAGTTAGGAAAGAATGTAAGCAGTCTTTGCTAAGGGATGGCCAAACAAAAATAATTTTCTTCCTAAAGGAATAGTAGAGCCAACAAACAAAAACATAATGTTTGAAAGTGTCTTCAAAACTGACCTTCTCAATCAGATATGTGACTGCTGTATAAGCAGAATTATAATGTCTGTAATGCGCTCAAGGGGGCACCATTGTAGAGCCAGTGTGTCGGCCTGATGATGACAGGAGATGGAACAAAGGTCAAGGACATCTGACTTATCTGTTATTATTGTTACTACTAATATTATCAGTTGTATCAGCAGTGGCAGTAATCATAGTTGTACTATGGCCACAAGTTTTGGTAGTATTTGTGTTGTAAATATTTAAACTTCATACATTTCTTATAAGATGCTGCATATGAAAGACCTGTTTCAATTAATTTCCGTGTAGATTATGATTTCATATGACTTGATACTGCTGTCCTAGCCTCAGAGAGAGTGTCAGAGAATTAAGTGAAGTAAAAAAAAAATCAGTCTGATGATAAGGCTACAGCTGCCCTGGTACCTGCTAATGATCACACAGCTTTGGATGGCCTCTGAAGGCTCCAAACCATGTTAAGATTCCTCTTGACCTATGCTCTTGACACTGCAGACAAGTAAAAAAAAAATCACTGCAAAGAGATGTGAAAGAAAAGTAAAAGTTTTACTTTCACTCTGAGAAAGGCATGTGCTCATCACACTGACTGCACTAGTCAGTTAGTCAGTCAGTCATGCCAGTACAAACATGCAGTAAACATACAGTTCCTGTGGCTGTTTTAGGAGTGCACCAATGCATGTATAACCAAAAACCAATGCTAGGTCAATCATTTATGATACATAAAAATATCTTAAGCATCAATGATTATTTATCTTTACAGGATGTTAAACAAAAGGCTGCTCGAGCACTTTAACCAACAAAGCCACTAACATGTCCCACTACAAAGTGAATCTGCTGATGTAATTAGTACTCAAAATATGAACTTGACCATATGTACTGGGAACAAAAAGATTGTTTGTTACAAAGAGATGGATTCTTGCGGTGAGGCACTCCCATCATTAATTTTACCCTTCATCCCAGTGAACCCCTGAACTATATAGTCCTGCTGAAGTGCATAAGCCAAAAGTAAACTTGTGTATGCCCTCAGTTCTCCTGTTAGACCGGGTTGCTGAACATCTGCTGCAATCTGAGCAACTGTTAAGATGACAACATATTTGAGTGACAGGAGAAATAAAAGGGTTTCCACTGTAGCAGAGGTCCCAGTCAGCGCAATTGAAGTGGAAGGACGATAATCAGAGAAGAAGTGGTACATGGGGGGAAGTTTTTTCTGAGTCATTTTTTATCAAACAGGTAAAACAGGGCTTACAAAGCCCCAAAAAAAGGCGTGTGGGATCTGCTGACAGCATGTTGTGTAAACCATCAGGTAGCTCCATAACACATATTTAAAGCGTAGAGTTGGTAACTACTGTCTCTTAAATGAATTTGCAGGTCTTTAATGCTAGATAATTAAGTCAATCAGTGATGAAGTAGAAACATTCAGACGGGGAAGTTGAGAAGCAAAGGAGATTGTTAATGCTAATAATAAACACCAAAAAGTGATTGTGGCACATTCCTTGCGGCTTCCTTTTGACGTAAATGATGAGGTGTGGGAGAGGAAATAGTTGATTCTTTTGCACCACTTTGAAAAGACAATAACTAGAAGACCATCAGTCATGGTAGAGTAATGACTGATGTGATGAGAGGAAATGTTGGGGTTTGGACAAAGACCTGAATAAAATCGTATGGACAAAGAAAGCCGTGCATGACTGAAGGGGGGCGCTGAGGCAGTGGGGAAATCATAGTTGTTAAGATGTTTACCTAGCTTTTCAGGCTAAAAACAGGCCCGATCCTGCGGTTTATGTGTCTGTTTGGGTGTGTTTGTTTGTGCCCGTCAACCAAAGCATGTCTGTACAGTGGCTGAAAGGTGATGCTTAGCTCATAATTTATATTTAGGCTGATTTATGTGCGACGTCTGCTGGTTACTAACCCAAGAAAAAGTTAAGATAATAAAAAAGGAATAATCATGTCAGTGATGAATGTGGCATGAGAATTAACCTCCAAGGATGTTTTTGTGTGTGTGTGTGTGTGTGTGTGTGTGTGTGTGTGTGTGTGTGTGTGTGTGTGTGTGTGTGTGTGTGTGTGTGTCTGTGTCTGTGTGTTCGAAAAATAAAATGCATTTTATTAGAGGGGCTTTTATTCGTCTTCCTGTCCTATCTTGCCAGCATTGCACCTACTACATCTCACACCAGTGTCATTGACTGTCTTCTCAAGACAGCGCAAAGGGAAGGATAGATGGGAGTGTCCTGGCTGTATGAAGAGTGAGATTGACAGCTTTTAACACAACGGGCTAATCAGGTCAAGCAAACAAGAGAGCGACAAACCTGAGTAGCTTGTCAGAGAATCCCAGCGGACACCATCATCGTCCATCAACCAGTGTACAACCAGAGCCAGACAAGTCACCACAAATGTAATGTTGTCCATTAGCAGGTTGTAGATTAGCCTGCACAGTAGAAATCTAAAGTAATCTAAAAAAAAAAAAAAACATGTGGTTGAATGTATCTGTATATTTTCTCATTGTCAGTGTGTCGTGTCCCACCCACCATCATCACCCCAGCACCCGACTTTTTCATTGTCAACACATTCCTCGAGATGATTGGTTAACCTCTTTGGTTGGCTGTTAATTAAAGTACAAAAACAATCTCCTGTTTGCGTGGGTTTGTGTGTGTGAGTGTGTGTGTGTCTGTCTTAATACTTGGATGTTGCACTCCCCCCTAGGGGATGGCACACCTCTCTAACTGACTTTGGCACCGTGCCTCCCTGTGCTTGTTTGCCACCCCCCTTAACTATTTCCTTGACAGATGGTTGAACCGTGGCAAACTGTTAGAAATGTCAGTTTAAACATCTTACTTAAAAACATGTTTCATGTTCCTCACGTATTATTTCTTTCAAGCCAGTGAAAGTGTTTTGGAAGAAAGTGAAAATGCTTAATCCTCTTACCAGATTTTCCCACTTGTTTTAAGAAAAATACAGATTAGAATTTTAAGACTGATCAGAAATTTGCATTCACATGTTTTTCTGCCTCGTACAACTTGGACACATTGTCACGCTAGTCATTGTATTTGCCTGAACTTTTGTGGCTTGTCTTTTAAAAGAGCATATGAAAGTTGTGTTGTTTTCACACCTACACACGAGAGCTGCTCTCGGGTGAAGCGCTTAATGGAGGTGATGTCATGACAATAGTTGCATAAACAACAGGAAGTCACCTGAGGGTATGCCTCTCCTAAGAGGTTCTACCTACTCTACCTGCAGAGAAAGAGAGAGTAAAACTTGGGATGAGCTTAAGTTTGAGAGACCAGAGTGAGAAAAGGCAGTTGTGTAAGAATATGAACCTTGAAGGAGTTATTCTGCTTTAGTGTCCGTCCTGTGTGTGAACTGGGTTCTATTTATATTTGAGAAAAAATGTTAGATGTTACCACAGACTTTTTGTAACATTTCTGTCAAGCTAAGTTTTCTGTTTGAAAGTTTTGAGGGAGTGGGCACATGTCTTGTTTTAGCATTGATTTTGCCAGCATTGCAGCGCCACATGTAATTAGCTCTAGACAAAACAGTACACCCTACTTCCTGTAAGATCTGGTTTTTGTAGATAAGGGGCAGGGAGGTAATTTGGGTTAATTCCTGGTCACTTTTCAGGATTGGACCTTTGCCATCAAGAATGACTGTTATTTGGCTATTTACCTCCTTACATGGGCAGCAGTTCTGTACATGCAGTTGTTGCTGTTTTTTTAAAACCAGCTCCTCAGTAAAACAGATGAGTATTTAAACATATATTTGTCCAACTGTGGGGGCAGATTTCAAACTGCTTGACAATGCTACCTCAAATTTATCTTTGAGATACATGTGCAAAGCAAGATTAACAGCCAGCTTTCACAACAACACTTTATGTCTGTCTCTGTGTTCAGAATTCTTCCTGTTTGTGTTTGGCTTTGTTTCCCCCTTCTGTAAAGGGGTGTGTCAGTAACCCTACACCATCAACGCATTGAGGTTACTGTAACTGGCTAAACAGCCTCGACCAGTGAGCACAGGGACTCTTAACTCTTAAGTCACACCCACCTGCCATGTGTGAAAAGAGCTGTACTATGTGAGACGGAAAGGATAACATAAGAAGAAGGAAACAGGTGTGAGAGAGAGCACGCAAGAAATAAAAATAATTTTCTCATTGCCAAACAGTCTGTAGTGTCAGGAGGGGGGTAGTTGGGAAACCCCCCTAGAGAGAGCAAAAAAAAGAGAAAAAAAAGACAGTGAGAGGGAGAGAGGATAAGAGAACCACCCAAACTTCCCAAACCACCCAATCAAGCTGCGTTCTAGGAATTGGATCCCTCCCTTGTTCACCACCTGAGAGCGGAGAAACAGAACTGTACCTCAGAGACTCGGAGAGGAGTGAGAAAGGCAGAGAGAACAAGAAACAAAGGACAGGTGAGAGCAAAAATGTAAGGAGAAGACAGCTGAACTTAAAATAAAATTGCCTCTCAAGCAAAAGAAGATAGAGATTTTTTTTGTTGTTCTTAAGCAAGAGTGTGAGTAAAGGGACCTCTTGAAAGGAGATCCTGAACTCTCAGGAGTGCTGTAACAACAAAGCAATGAGCTCACTGTCTCTGGAATGAATGAACTCAAAGACAAGAAACCCTCGTCAGAAGAAATTGGATACCAAAATGTGGACAAAAATATGATGAAAATGAAAACAGGGATTTGAGGACTGCCTGAACAGTGTGTTCACATATTTTTTTTCTTTATTGCTTTTCTGGAACAAGGTTTTTTTGTTGTTGAACCATTATGTAGTAGCTCTGAGGAGGGGCAGGTTTTGACATTAGACCAACAGGAGTGGGGTGAGCTCCTGCTGCTGGTGGAGACATGTCTCTAGAAGATGTAGGAAGCACTACCAGCCTTGGGGCTGAAAGCAATACTTCAGACCCCTGTGATAGCCACTCTCTGAGCCAAAGCCAGGACAAGGACCTGGAGAACCAGAGCCAAGGCCAGGATGGGGTCGTTTTGGATCGTATTGCCTCTCTGTCGATGGACATGTTTGACCCCAGTGATTTCACTGGGAGGTTTACTAAGATCCAGTCTAGGTCCAGAAAGAGGACAAGGATCATCAGAGGTAGGTGCAAACAAGCTTGGAGATCTTGTTATTTTTAAGAGGCAATATTAGAGTGAACACGACAAGAGCAGACAAGGAGAGAACAATTATCCTACGAGTCAGTGAGATGCAACAATTTGGTTTTGTAATAATTTGGATGTGAATCCTAATTTGTCATGATCTGAGCGTTTTCTCAGGCTGGAAATGGCAGAAAGGTTGGTTGAACAACCTGCTGAAGTAATGACCCTTAATTCCCCAAATGGAAAATGAACTGGGGTAAAAAAAAAAAGAATAATTTTGAGATGTCTTACTACCTGTTTAGACCCTCGCCATCTCTCAGTGTATGCCATAACAAAGTTCTTTGCTGTGAAAAGTGTCTTTTTTGTGGCTCTGTAGAACTAATCCTTATTCTACAGAATGGGAAAAAGATATGACTGTGTGGTTCTGGCATAAGATGTGAGCGCAGTACTATTATTTTTTTTTACCCCAAACCACACTTTTTCTCTGCTTACCGTAACTTCTAGGAATTTCATGTCCAAACACTTCCAACTGTGGGGAAACGCCAAGACCTTAAGTTGTCAGTCAGAGGATGATAGAACTGGGTGTATGCTTAAATCCAGTGGTGATATTACTGATTTTACATTAAAATACCTTGTGTTTTAAAGTGTTTAGAGACAGTATTACTACAGTTTTATTTTGTATTTCATCCCCTACTTAAGCTTGCAAACTTTAGACTCCTGACACACTTTGACACCCAGTTGAAAGTTAAGGCTTACAGTATGTGTGCCTGAACTTGTAACATTTTAGTTTCGTGATGATCTGTTTATCTGTGAGGCTTACCCTCTGTCCTTGTCTAGTCTGTTAAAAATTACAATAGTATCAGTTGATCTCTCAGCGGTCAAAACAGGTCCAGTGTTTCTGTCTACTCCTGGAAAGCCACCGCCAGGTCAAAATTAAAAGGAGGCCTTACACTTTAAATACATTCATTACAAGTCCCAATGTTACAGTTATGACAGAATGATACTGTATTCCTAGGTCACCAACATTAAAACCAATAATAGTAGGGAAGGAGTAACAAGGAAAGACTAAAGAGTTCAAGGCTAAGAGTGTCTTTACAATAAATCTGCGACACTGAAAGGATCATGTTGGAGAGACGTGCAAAGGAGAGAATTGACATTCACGATAATAGCGTATTAAGGTGAATAGAGCGCAAAGGTTTTGGGAGTCATTTGGTATCTGAGTATGCATTTTTCAGTGGAATTTGGCTGAACTTCAAAAGAAGAGGGAAAGGTGGGCGTACTGTGAAAGGGGAAATCTGGAGTGAGGCAGTGCCTGTGTAACCGAGTAGCACCTGCACAAACATGTCTTTCAGGAAAAATGAACAGCGACTCCTCAATAAGCGAGCATGTGGATCACGAAGGTGAAAATGTCAACACGAGAAATGCTACTAAATTGAATATTATGTGACTTCTATGCTGTGATAATGCACATGAATGAGGCTTTAATGTGGGGTAGACAGGTATGCATGCCATGGAAACTACTGACAAACACACATTCTTTACAAGGGCTATCTATTTGATCAACTCAGCCGTGTCCAGGCGGCACCTCTGCGTGAACTGTGAACGTCAAACACTCCCTCAGTGTTTGTGTGCGGCAAGTTTGTGTCTGCGTACTCATCTGCTGTATTATGATGGACCAGTTAACACCCACAACCACATGTTAGATGAATTTGTGAGAAAGACAGATGTGTTGCACAAATGCTGTCTTCTTTAACAGACATACTGTGTAGGTAGAGTCACTGTGAACTAGAGCTGAAACAATTACTTAATACATCAATTGTTGGATTGACAGAAATTTAATCGCTAACTATTTTTATAATGAACTTACTGTGCAAAAGTCATTTTTAAGCAAAATCACTAAACATTCCTTAGTTCCAGCTCCTCCCAATGTGAGGATCTGCTGCTTTTCTTTAACAATAGCTCTCTGGGTCAGCTAGTCAGTTGATTGGCATCCCATTCGTTATCACAAAATTGAGATGAGCATCATTTTCACGCTGACATTTCATAGACCAAATGATTAATTGAGTAATTAAGAAAAGAACCTGAAGCTTAATCAATGAAATTAAATGTAGCCCTAATATGAATAAAGTGCTTCATGTTAACACCTCGATATGCATAAACTGGCCCATTCTGAATCAAAGACGTGCTTCAATACTATTTAAGATCCATTTGAAGGATGGAAACATGTCTCTAATTCAAATATCTCCTGGGAAGATGCCCTCTTGTACTGTCTCTCTCATTTTTATGCCTGCATCTTTATAGAGAGCCCAAGCCCTCGCTATATGTATGATAGTCAACGTCGAGAGACAATTCATTTTTTGATCCTGTTTGAACTGTGCCCTGAATTACACATATAATCTTTATTGGGCTGTCGTGATGTCGTGTGAAGTAATTTCCCCCGCGGTAATATGTTGGGGCTTTTTTATCTCATTTTTCATCAATGAAGTAATTTGGTGCCATATGGCATAGTGTCTGTGGATCTCACCTCATTGCACAGTGAGCCACTAACAGCAGCTTTATGGTAGGTGCAAGCTAACTGCTGGGTGCTAGTCAACAACATTGCCAAGCAGTTTTGTAGTATAACCGTGCCTTTAGTTACCTTCAGGGCATTTCTATCAAGTCAATTTATTTCCCGCAGCAATGCACACACACACAGTGATCATAATGGGCTGTTCACAACTAACAACTGCGCTGTAGTAACGTTATAACAGCAAAAAACAGCTGCAGGCATCCAACACACTACGCTCGTCAGAGCTTCAAATGAGGTTTACCGTTCACAGTTTCTCTCTACTGTCCCTCTGGATTACAACATTTGTACATCATCGCCGACCCTGCTTGCCACATTAGCTGCGCAATATGCTAACGCCACGCTAGTTAACCTTAAATGAATAGCTTGAATAGCATGGTATTTCAATTTTGCGGTTATCACGACAGCCCTAGATGTTTGTCAATTTATAAGATTATTTTGTCTGTCAAGAAATTTTGTCGTAAATCAGTAAAGTTACATTTAGTTTTGTGTGAAAATCATTCACATCTCTCGTCTCGCACAATACACGTCACCAACATGTTAACGCGGTAATGCTAGCTAACGTTCATTGCTTGGTTGCTACTAGCTAGGTTACTTAGCTATGTTCCACTACAGAAATGTATCTCACCTTATGTGTTTAATCCAACGACTCTCTGTCCTTTTAGCACATCATCCTCTCATTTAAGTTCTTTGACGTTAGCTTCAAAAAGTTACGATGTCACATATGCGACTTTTGGGTTTGTGGTCTTTGTAATTAACCCTCGCTAAACCACGCCCCGAATACACAACTGACCAATCACAGCGCAGTATAGGACTCGTTCTAACTGAAGTCCGACACTTCCATGGATGTGCTCCATTGACTCCAATGAAAAAAGAGTCATTTTCTAGCTTTTTTTGGCTGTATTTTTCTAAGATATGGTCAAACGCTGTTCCTGGGGCACTTATTACAGTCGCTACCTAGAGAGGTTGATAGGAGAAGTACGATTTATTCTCTTTCCTGTACATCTTCTGAAACACATCACTGTCGGCAGGTTGTATCAGTTGTCACTAATTAACTTTAATTCCCTGAGTAACTGAGGCCAGTATAAAACTTGGCTGTTGGTGTGTGTGTGTGTGTGTGTGTGCTCACTGCAAGCCAGTGTTTGTACTCTGCAGACCATCTGATAACAGCCGGTGTTCAGTGCACATCCAGAAAGGCCAGATATGATTTCTCACCCTCAATGTGTGTGTGTGTGTGTGTGTGTGTGTGTGTGTGAGACCACGTGTGTGTGCTTTGGTCAGTCCATTTTTACCTATGCAACTGCTTAAAATTCCTTCAAAAGAAAGATTAAACACGTCTTTAATTTGAGGTTAAAGGGAATGCATTGCAATGTATATATTATTTTATTTATGTCAGTGTGTGCATGTGTGTGTGTGTGTATGTGTGGAGGAGTCAAAACAGCTGGCATGCCCAGGCCTCTGCACAGAATGTGAGGAATCCTATGAGCTGCATGAGGGTGTGTGTGTGTGTGTGTGTGTGTGTGTGTGTGTGTGTGTGTGTGTGCGTGATTTTTATTTGTAAGCTGAATAAATGTGTGTCACTCTGTGGCACGTGTGTCCCCGTTCTCATTGTAGGTCATGAATTTGAATAGAATTTGAATATCTTGGCCATGAATTGCACTCCAGTTGCATGTTCCTTTATCCAACCGAGCAGCTGCTCCCTCTTCACAGAAAGAAGATCTCATTTAACATTTAGAGAAGTTTAAAATCATTTCCCAAAGAAACAAACCACACCTTTATTTGGAAATGTGTATTTCTCTTGACATTGCTATTTAATCTTCCAAGAAATGTTAATCTCACTGTTACCTCTCGCACAAAATCGACATGTGTCATGTTTAGTTTGCCCATACATAACATCTTAAACCTCCCATCGTTCCACAGCCGGCACTCGTAACATTTTAACCTAATGAGAAATGGGAAAATATAGGGAGAACAAACAGTAATCCTTGACATGTTTGTGCTTTCTCTTGAGTTGAACAGAGAGATGAGGTCGCAGTGGGGTCGAAGTAACAACAAACAGAGCTCGGTTAGATATTATTTAGTAATAATGTTTGAGTTCAGCTGCTTGTTCCAGCAAGTGGAGCTTATGCACAGAAAACATTTGTCATATTTGGTATATTCATCTGTGATTGTCAACTTGGCATGATTGGCTTAACTGTCTTGGTTCAGTAAGCAGGTTAACACAAAGGCATATATTGTTATTTGCTAATACTATTTGGCCCAGTACTGTAATGGAGTAAGCAGAAGTTGCAGACAGGAATAGGCCTGCAGTGGTTCTCTGCTATATTTCTTCTCCTTTGAGATTAGACTGTAATTGTCTGTTAATGTGAACCAGGCCATCCTGTGCTTGGTAGCTCTCCTGTGAGCTCCAGCCTTGCATGATACCGTATTTTATGCACTTTCTTCTCCTCCCCTCATTCTCATTTTCTCTCCCCCCGCCTCTGTTCTCCCTTCCTCACCCGTTCACATGTCCTATGGCACTTCCGCAGTTCATTCAGGGAATTACACGATGACCCTAATTATCCACTTGTACTTCCACTTCAACTCAACCAGCCATAGCATTAGTGAAACGATGGCCATCATACCTTCCTACTTAGACAGACAATTGTGAGGACAGCCAACATCATGTGTGACTGTTAAGATGTGGGAAGAGACTTTTTATTTTCTCTCACTACCAGCTAATTGTCAGAAACTCTTAAGCTCTTAAATGATCTGTCAAGAATTTAACAATGACAGTACGGTGGAAGGGTAATATCAGCCGCAAGCAGAGTGCTGGTAAAAGTTGATGTTTGCATTTATTAGTACTTGAAGGGTAACTGGACCTTATTTTCCCATGTTTTTGTGTCTACATGACTAATTGATAAACATTTTTTGAAATTGGTCCAGTATTGAGCCAGCGTGCTGCAACCGGCAGCAGGAAAACAGTGTACAGTCTACAACGTAATCCTTGCAATTGCCCCCCGGTCAAAATAAACCTGTTAAAGTGCTTGTTTTGACCACTGACAGGCTCAGATTGTTATTGCAAGTGTCTGACAATATTATGGAAAGGATCCATACAGAGACATACCTTCTTTTTAAAGAGTAAGATCCTTTTAGTTTAACCAGAAACAGTCAATATATTGCTCTTGTCAATGCCCCTAGACCTTATTGATTAAAAACAATAATTTTACCTTGCAGAACACGGGAGTTGCTGTTCTACCGCTGTCTCGGTCAGTTAGTTTTTTTGTGTAATTGTGTGACTTCACCAAAGTCACACAACAATACAAACTAACAGATTCAGGCAGACCAGAGAGTTCAAATTAATATTTTTGTCAAGGGAGTCTGGTGGCTTTGACGAAAGTGATATCGCAATAAAAAGGATCTTACTCATTAATAAAAGGTCTGTCTCTATAGGGATCCTTTCCATAATGTTTGAATACTTTCAAAATACACTTTTGAATATCTCAGTTGGCACTTGTCAAACAGTATTTTGATGTAGTCTCAAATACTGGATGTTTTGTGTTAGAACTCTGTGTACTGGGTCATGTAAAAACAGTCTCTTATTGGTTTTTAGACTTTAATTCAGTGAGTTGTTCAGATGTACCTGAATGAACGTATTATAAATATTCACACACACTGGTTGCAGACAAACCAATGGACTTCCTTAGGAAATTCACTACTGTCTGACTTACCGAGGTCATGTATTATTGCAGTGTAATCTTTCGACCAGCAGGGGAAAATGGAAAGTAGTATATAGATGTGTCTCAGTTCCACAATATATAGTAATACTATAAAGTATACATATGTACTAATATTACTGTGTCCAAAATCACTCTCTCATTCATTTATAACAAAAATGCAATATAATATCCATCACTATGTTTTCAGTGGTGTATAAAGACCATACATAATAAACCATGAATGTTTTTATTACCTTAGAATAAGCCATTTATATCTACATAAGGTCCCCCATTCCATGGACGTTGCCACATTGCGTCTTCATGTTTCTACAGTAGCTGAAAATGGACAAACAGCGCTACAGAGCTCGTTTCTTCACTACGTTCTTCTTGTTCTACTTCTGGTATAATTCAGGCAGTGCAGACACTCATCACTACACTGAATACATACGTTCAAAGAAGAAGAAGTAGTAATAATATACAGCAGAGGTTCGGCAAAAAAGTTTTACATCAGAGCAATATTTTCAACCATTAGATGGTGGATGACAATATAAAACATAATTAGGGCTGACCCCGAATAGTCAAAGATTCGATGCTTTGATGGGCGGAGCCTGATCATCGTTCAATAAATGTTTTAAAGTGCATAAATAAATCCAAAATTGTAACCCTAACCCTGGGTCGTCAGTGCGCATGTGTAGGAGTAGGGTGTATGTGTGTTGTGGCAGAAGAGGAACACTTGTTGAAGATCGGAACCCCAGCTTCACCAGTGTTGTGACGAGTTGCCTGCACCTCGCAGGTCTTTCGGATAATTTATCAACGTTGATGAACCACACAAAGAATATATTATCGTTTTTAAATAGCCGGCTACTTAAAATGAACCCACGAGGAACCGCGACGTGCGTGAAGTTGTCTGACTGTTCCTTTAGAGGTGTGTCAAGCAGGCTACAGACTCTTTTAATGTCGTTCAGAATTTTTCAAAATAAAAGCTCAGTTCATCTCTAAATGGATTACAGTAAACAAGCTTCTTACGCTTTTATTTTGTAGGCAAAACCACTAAAGAGGAAGTGATTATGTGAGTAACTGTTGCTGCCATGACTGAGATCTATTTCAGAACCACTATCAAAGTATTTATTTATTTATCAAAGCACCATAATCTGGCAGCGGACTAGATATTATTGCTGGTGGGTGGTTTTGGCGAGGGTCCAGAATGTGTTTCCCTTGTCAATGTTTGTATAAACTTTATTTAATATGTGGTTTATAATGGACTGTGGTGAAGAAACAGTGACAATGTTTCACACTCTTGGCTTACATTTTCCATGTGTCAGTGGCCAAGTCACAATAACATATGGTTTTACTGAACAATTAAGCAAATATAATTTCTTAATAAATATACCTGAAGAAACCTAATTTCTTGACTGGCCACTCTCTGCTGGTCAGAAGAGGCACGTTTTATGCTGTTGTCAGCCACAGTAGCTTTCCTACACTCTTTGAAAGGGTAGGGGCTAGTGGTAGACTGAACAGTTGGTTACAACCCTCACCACTAGATGCCACTAAATCTTATACACTGAGCCTTTAATAGTGTACTCAATGATTTTGAGACACTTGTGAATCATTGTCATTTTGCATCATCATCATGGTGTGGATTTACACAATGGTTATTTTTGCATCTACAAAATGTGTCACATTGTATTGTGAGATTGTTAGCAGAAATTATTTTGTTCCATTGTTAAATTTTTCATAGCACTATAGTCAAGGGCTTAGATTTGGTTTTATTAAAACAGTTTGATAAATATACAAACGACAATTTCCATTGTCAACATTAATCCGTTAAACTCAGTAGAGCATGGTTTATTTGTCTTTACTACAAAGAGCACTGTCTTTTACTGCATTATCTTTGATTGATGATCAGTTTCAGTGCATTTTTAGGAGTATTAACTATAAATAAAAAACAGCTAAATTATTTTTTACCAGAAAATAATTGTGGAACTCTTTATAGGCCCTGAGTAGTGTATGCAGGTCTTCCTCGCCAGCTGAAAACAGCCTCGACAATATTCATGAAGGTAGGGCAGCTTGTACTGTATGTTGCCTGAGAGGCAAAATCCAGGTGGGGGAAGGTGTGAAAATCACTCACTACTGCTTGCAGTACGTTATTAACTGAAAGCAACTCAGTTGAGCATATTAACATGTTCATCAACTTAGAGTTTCTCCTAGCCGGATTTTGGTGGCCGGTCAGGAAGAGGACACTGTTTAGTGGTCTTTTAGTGAATTAATCAAACTGAAACTGAGACAGTGGGAGCGTCCCCTCCATCCTTAGTGGAAATTCTCTTGACTTTAGAGCATACATTTCACACTTTAAACACTTATTATTGTGCAGTATAGACTCAGACACGTGTAAGGCAGTGATGCCATTGACCAATTAGTTTTCATGGCTATTCGTTGGTGCTGACTGCTTGTCAATGCTTCTGTTGGCTCTCATTGGCTGAGGCGGGCTTGCAGCATGCTCACTCAGCACTTATTGCGAGACAGACGACCCCCACACCCCACCCCCCTTGTCGTTCCTCTAAGAGGATTGGCTGCTTGCGTAGACCAACATCTGTGTATCACTGTCCTGAGAGAGCAAAACAGAGAGGGGATGGGGGGTGTTAGCCAGCAAGATAGCAACACAGAGCACAGGCAAGGCTGAGTGCCGCTCTCTTGTTCTTTCTCTTTGACACACACACACTCTCTTGTGCACGCACACACTCTTTCTTGTGCATGCACACACACACACACACACACTCAGCAGCAGACAGCCGCAACATCCACATCACTGGCTTCCCAGCTGCATCTTTCGCTCCTTCTCCCCCAGTCGCTCTCTCTCGGAGCACACTCTTCTTTCTCTCACTTGCTCTGTCCGCAACGCCTCATCCTGCTGTCTTGTCCCCCGTCCGCTGTCTGTCACCGTGGCGACATAGCCTCTGCAGCCATGGCGACCAGCCAGCTGGACTCAGGCTTTTTTGACATCAGCATCAAGTCTCTGCTCAAGTCCTTAGGAGGGAGTGAGTACACATCACAGTTGTTGTTGCTGGTATGCCAAACAAATGCGTGATACGTAGCACAGGGACTTGTCATCAGTTGATCCTGCAGTGTCCAGACTATGCTTGTTTTGTTTGTGTGCATGTGTTTGTGTGCTGTGTGAGACTGAAAAACAAGCAGCATACAGGCATGATCCACACTGTCAATATTTGGTAATGTTACGTAATGGGATTATGGAGGGCAAGGGGTTGAGAGAGAGAGCAGACCTGCTCCAGGGGTTAGTTGAGGGTAAATCTGGCTCCTCTGCTGTTTACTATATGAATTATACAGCGCATTACTCAGCAAAAGAAGAAGTCGGTCTTTGACTTTTTATAGTCTTTGTGCGCAGCCTTTAAATATAAAACACTAGATCCATTTGTATTTAAATGTTTACATGTGTTATCATATCAACCCTACTTCATGTGCTGGTTATACTCAATTCTTGGGTCAGTGAGTCAGGGTTTTACCAAACAGAACTTAAAGCTACTGTATATCACTCACAGGGAGTCTGGGATGAATGCCCAGCAGCATCAACTCCGGCTGACTCCAACTGGACATACTGTACTTTCCCCCACTTTCAGCAGTGGGCTCATGAACCTGAGACCTTACAGTAAACAGAAAGCACTGCTATCTTATTTCATCACCGGGACTCTAATATAGTAATCACCATGCAGCCGGTTTACCTTTACTGTAACATCAATGTTTTTCTTGATGAGGTTGTTGGTTCTGCCAGTTGTTTAAGCCTCATATGGAAGCGTGATCTGTTGCTGAATGGTCTTCGTGTCGCGTGTATCCCCCTTCATTTGTTGTTGTGGTGTGTGTGTGTGTGTGTGTGTGTGTGTGTGTGTTTGGGTGTGTGTGTGTGTGTGTGTATGTGTGTGGTTAACAGGACAGCTGTGTGGAGCTTATATATTAGATGTGTGCTGAAGGTTACTGTCAGCAGGTGTTGTGATTGTGTAAGGGTCATAGAGGAATTGCAGAGGGTGTTTTGATGGTTCCTCCCTCTGCCATATATGATCAAGTAAAGAACAGCTACTATAATGAGATGTATGTGTTTCCTCATTGAAGCATCTTCTGGCTATAACCATATTCAGTCGTGGAGGTTTGTCAGCTCCAAGGTCATGATAATAATGGTATCAGAAGGCTAGAAACCCAAGAAAGAACACTGCAAAGTCCTAGTTAGCCTTGTGTTTCAAGCACACTTCTCTTATCAAGTGAAATCAGTAGATAAACAGCTGACCTCATCAAGTTGAACTTGTTCCATCTCATGCCAGCCTGACTGAAATAATCATGTGTAGACCTATATCAACCATATCAGCACACACACAGATGCAAAGTATTCAACTCAGATTTTATGACAGGATTGTTTTTTCAATTATCCAGTTTTTAGTTTTCACTATTATATGGTCTTGATAGTGAAAAGAGCAATTCTGAATCCAAATGTAAACAAAAGGTTTGCCATCAAACAGAAACACATTGTAACCGGCCAGCTAAAGTTATCATAATTTTCTGTCGCTCTAAAGGGTTTGCCCTTATGCACATCTGTCATGTGTGTAAGCACGTCAGTAGAGGAGGCCTATATTTTTAATTATACTTAATTCTTAAATTATTAATTTATTTTTCGAGGGGGTGGCTGTGGCTAAGGTGATTGAGCGGGTCACAGGTTGGCGGTTCAATCCCCGCCTCCTCCTGTCCCCTGGAGATGCACATGCCAGTGCATTTCTAATTGCCGTTTCCAAACCTAGATCAATGGGGAGGGTTGCGTCAGGAAGGGCATGCGGTGCCAAATCAAATATTCGGATCATCAGTGCTCCATGGGGCCCGGTTTCCCAGCGAGATAGGAATAGATGATCTGGTATAGCGAGCCCATGGGAAACACCTGAAAGAATAATAAGAAAACTTTATTTATATTTTTCAGCTACATGTCAAACTCAATTGTATATGTGAATATACCTGTGATTCAAGCATACACGTTTAGCTTTGTTGCTCTCTCATAACTAACTAACTAAGGGTCCGTCAGTTAAAATGCAGCCGGCAGTGACACAATGAAAATGCCAGACTATCTTAATCACACGCAATGAGAGTTTGTCATCTGCCTCCTCTGACAACGTACAGGTTTGGTTCTGCTAGGTCTTGTCCAGGGCAGTTGATGTGCGTTTGTGGTAATTGTCTGTGCTTTTAAAAGTAACTCATCCCAGTCCACTTTGCTTAGACACTGCCAGCAGAATTTACAAGCAGTAGAGGATTGATTTATCTTTTTTACAAGCCAAGAAAACATCTTGGCCTTAAGCTCAACCTCTATATGACAGCTAATGTTGTATAGCATGTGTTCCTAATGCCTCAGGGTGCGTACATGTGTGTCATGTTGGTATGATGTAATGGAGGTAAACCTGAATCTAGATATAAGTCGTCTCTTTATTAGCCCTGCAACGACTATGTCTGTTATTATTGTTTAACATACCAACTCTTTTTTCAGTCAATTAATGTTGTCTGTAAAATGTCAGAAAATAGTGAAAAGGGCTGGTTACAATTTCCCCACAGTCCAAATTGATGTTTTAAACTGTCTTATTTTGTCCAACCAGCGATCCAAACTCCAAAGATATTCAGTTTACTATCATAAATGACAAAGAAAAGCATCAAATCCTCACATTTGAGAAGCTGGAATCAGTGAATGCGTGCCATTTTGTTTAAAAAATCACTAAAACAGTTCTTATCAAAGTAGTTGCTGATTGATTTTTGCTTAATCGAATAATCATTGCAGCTCTGCTCTCTATACAGCCGCTCCATCTCTTCTGTCTTACTCTGCTTCTTTCTCTTTCTCTGTCTCCTTGGCATCTCACTCTGTTTTTCTTGCCGTTTCCTCGCACAATATGTTTAATAAATCTTTTAGTACATAAAATGTGGACTTGTGTTGACTAGACATAGCAGGTTTCTGCTGATTCACCTTTTAAAATGCTGAGTTATGCAAATATCTATGAAGGTCCCAGGAAGTGCTCTGGTTATATTGTCAGCTCTATCGGACACCTTTACGTCTTCCTGCTCTCTTCTTGTTTCCCCACGCATGAGACCCAACACACACACGCACACACACACACACACTCATGTACCCATTCTGACACACACACACACACACACACACAAACAAACACACCTTCAGCTCATGTCACTGAGGAGCTTTGGCGTCAATCATGTATTCACTAAATTAGATCAGTGCCATTTGCTTTGTCGTTTAATCACATTACTTACTTCTCCTGATTTGTCACTGTCTGCCCCAGAAAATTGCAGCGTACATCTGTACATGTGTGTCTTTCTGTATGCGTGTTTGTGTATCTGTGAGCATGCCTGTGTGCATTTATGAGTAGGGGTCAGTGGGAGTGGTGGGTATGTAAGAGAGTGACCTCCAGTGGTCTATATATAGCGCCTCCCTCCTCCCCTCGCCGCTCTCTCGGGGCAGTGTTGAAATTCCAACCCAACTCATCTGGTCAGATCTCCACAAGGAGCAGACTTTACTTAACTGCTACTGACAACTAAAGGACAGCCACAAAACCACTCTGAAAGAAGCACTTTGTTTCAACACAACTTTTCCCATGCAAGGATTCCAAGGTCACAGGAGCTGTCGTACAGAGAATTGATGACAGGCCGGACGTGGAGCAGAAGCTAAAGTAGAAACTGATAGTTGTTCTGTTGGCTCATATAGCTCTCAAGCATGGGGCCCTACGCAGCGTCTGATCTAACCAGGACTCTGCTGGAGCAGTACAGTAGAAATACCTCTAGACCAGTCTTCGTAGAGTTCACTCAAGACGGAATAAGTTGGTTGTCTCTTCTGTTTTGAGAAGACGCGCTTACACCATCGCTTCCTCTGTGATTGCAACATCTCCTGAGGCGTCTTCACTTGGGCAGTTTTACTCTCGCTATGGCTCTTCCGGTCTGTGGATACAGCAAATATTTCTGTATCATTTGGATTGAATGTCGGATACAACTGTCATGAGATTTCCCTTTCTCACCTCAGACACACGTCTTTTCAATTTACCTGCGTCATTTTCTGAAGGATGGAGCTTCACACTTTTAGCTTTGGTTAAACCTGCCCAGTGCCTAAGCCAGACATTACTCTCATGTCTGTAGTTACTGTCATGGTGGAATAGTTGGATTATAAAACCTTCTGTGCCCTAAATCTCCTGCAAGGAATTACATTTTTCAATCATGGGAGCTGTATTTTACATCTTTTAAACTACTCAGCTAACCCATACCCTCTCCCAGTGTCCCATTCCTCCTCCATTCAACTGTTTCTGCCTATTTGACCCACCTCTACCCATCCTTTTCTTTCTGTGTGGCTGTCTGCACCATGGAAGTGCCAACTAAATGGAGCAGGCATAGTGTCATTAGCTTCATCAAGGGCCTTGGTAAGCGTGCAGGGGTGTGTGTGTGTGTGTGTGTGTGT